>NW_026708572.1:0-45839 GCF_902713425.1 Acipenser ruthenus
AAGCTATTTCTAAAGCTCGGGCATCGAAATTATGAAGAAATAAAATTGGCCAAAATTTAATTTTTTTCAACAGGTCCGGACCTGTCCACTTTTTCAGAAAAGGAGGTGTCTAATTGGGTAGTTTTGATCATCAAAAAATTGTGTTTTCTTGACATGTTAACCTGTAAGCTATTTCTAAAGCTCGGGCATCGAAAATATGAAGAAATAAAATTGGCCAAAATTTATTTTTTTTCAACAGGTCCGGACCTGTCCACTTTTTCAGAAAAGGAGGTGTCTAAATTTGGGTAGTTTTGATCATCAAAAAATTGTGTTTTCTTGACATGTTAACCTGTAAGCTATTTCTAAAGCTCGGGCATCGAAATTATGAAGAAATAAAATTGGCCAAAATTTATTTTTTTTCAACAGGTCCGGACCTGTCCACTTTTTCAGAAAAGTAGGTGTCTAAATTTGGGTAGTTTTGATCATCAAAAAATTGTGTTTTCTTGACATGTTAACCTGTAAGCTATTTCTAAAGCTCAGGCATCGAAATTATGAAGAAATAAAATTGGCAAAAATTTATTTTTTTTCAACAGGTCCGGACCTGTCCACTTTTTCAGAATAGGAGGTGTCTAAATTTGGGTAGTTTTGATCATCAAAAAATTATGTTTTCTTGACATGTTAACCTGTAAGCTATTTCTAAAGCTCGGGCATCGAAATTATGAAGAAATAAAATTGGCCAAAATTTAATTTTTTTCAACAGGTCCGGACCTGTCCACTTTTTCAGAAAAGGAGGTGTCTAAATTTGGGTAGTTTTGATCATCAAAAAATTGTGTTTTCTTGACATGTTAACCTGTAAGCTATTTCTAAAGCTCGGGCATCGAAATTATGAAGAAATAAAATTGGCCAAAATTTAATTTTTTTCAACAGGTCCGGACCTGTCCACTTTTTCAGAAAAGTAGGTGTCTAAATTTGGGTAGTTTTGATCATCAAAAAATTGTGTTTTCTTGACATGTTAACCTGTAAGCTATTTCTAAAGCTCGGGCATCGAAATTATGAAGAAATAAAATTGGCCAAAATTTTTTTTTTTTCAACAGGTCCGGACCTGTCCACTTTTTCAGAAAAGTAGGTGTCTAAATTTGGGTAGTTTTGATCATCAAAAAATTGTGTTTTCTTGACATGTTAACCTGTAAGCTATTTCTAAAGCTCAGGCATCGAAATTATGAAGAAATAAAATTGGCAAAAATTTATTTTTTTTCAACAGGTCCGGACCTGTCCACTTTTTCAGAATAGGAGGTGTCTAAATTTGGGTAGTTTTGATCATCAAAAAATTATGTTTTCTTGACATGTTAACCTGTAAGCTATTTCTAAAGCTCGGGCATCGAAATTATGAAGAAATAAAATTGGCCAAAATTTAATTTTTTTCAACAGGTCCGGACCTGTCCACTTTTTCAGAAAAGGAGGTGTCTAAATTTGGGTAGTTTTGATCATCAAAAAATTGTGTTTTCTTGACATGTTAACCTGTAAGCTATTTCTAAAGCTCGGGCATCGAAATTATGAAGAAATAAAATTGGCCAAAATTTAATTTTTTTCAACAGGTCCGGACCTGTCCACTTTTTCAGAAAAGTAGGTGTCTAAATTTGGGTAGTTTTGATCATCAAAAAATTGTGTTTTCTTGACATGTTAACCTGTAAGCTATTTCTAAAGCTCGGGCATCGAAATTATGAAGAAATAAAATTGGCCAAAATTTAATTTTTTTCAACAGGTCCGGACCTGTCCACTTTTTCAGAAAAGGAGGTGTCTAAATTTGGGTAGTTTTGATCATCAAAAAATTGTGTTTTCTTGACATGTTAACCTGTAAGCTATTTCTAAAGCTCGGGCATTGAAATTATGAAGAAATAAAATTGGCCAAAATTTTATTTTTTTCAACAGGTCCGGACCTGTCCACTTTTTCAGAAAAGGAGGTGTCTAAATTTGGGTAGTTTTGATCATCAAAAAATTGTGTTTTCTTGACATGTTAACCTGTAAGCTATTTCTAAAGCTCGGGCATCGAAATTATGAAGAAATAAAATTGGCCAAAATTTATTTTTTTTCAACAGGTCCGGACCTGTCCACTTTTTCAGAAAAGTAGGTGTCTAAATTTGGGTAGTTTTGATCATCAAAAAATTGTGTTTTCTTGACATGTTAACCTGTAAGCTATTTCTAAAGCTCGGGCATCGATATTATGAAGAAATAAAATTGGCCAAAATTTATTTTTTTTCAACAGGTCCGGACCTGTCCACTTTTTCAGAAAAGGAGGTGTCTAAATTTGGGTAGTTTTGATCATCAAAAAATTGTGTTTTCTTGACATGTTAACCTGTAAGCTATTTCTAAAGCTCGGGCATCTAAATTATGAAGAAATAAAATTGGCCAAAATTTTATTTTTTTCAACAGGTCCGGACCTGTCCACTTTTTCAGAAAAGGAGGTGTCTAAATTTGGGTAGTTTTGATCATCAAAAAATGGTGTTTTCTTGACATGTTAACCTGTAAGCTATTTCTAAAGCTCGGGCATCGAAATGATTAAGAAATAAAATTGGCCAACATTTATTTTTTTTCAACAGGTCCGGACCTGTCCACTTTTTCAGAAAAGGAGGTGTCTAAATTTGGGTAGTTTTGATCATCAAAAAATTGTGTTTTCTTGACATGTTAACCTGTAAGCTATTTCTAAAGCTCGGGCATCGAAATTATGAAGAAATAAAATTGGCCAAAATTTAATTTTTTTCAACAGGTCCGGACCTGTCCACTTTTTCAGAAAAGGAGGTGTCTAAATTTGGGTAGTTTTGATCATCAAAAAATTGTGTTTTCTTGACATGTTAACCTGTAAGCTATTTCACAAGCTCGGGCATCGATATTATGAAGAAATAAAATTGGCCAAAATTTATTTTTTTTCAACAGGTCCGGACCTGTCCACTTTTTCAGAAAAGGAGGTGTCTAAATTTGGGTAGTTTTGATCATCAAAAAATTGTGTTTTCTTGACATGTTAACCTGTAAGCTATTTCTAAAGCTCGGGCATCGAAATTATGAAGAAATAAAATTGGCCAAAATTTTATTTTTTTCAACAGGTCCGGACCTGTCCACTTTTTCAGAAAAGGAGGTGTCTAAATTTGGGTAGTTTTGATCATCAAAAAATTGTGTTTTCTTGACATGTTAACCTGTAAGCTATTTCTAAAGCTCGGGCATCGAAATTATGAAGAAATAAAATTGGCCAAAATTTATTTTTTTTCAACAGGTCCGGACCTGTCCACTTTTTCAGAAAAGGAGGTGTCTAAATTTGGGTAGTTTT
Organism: Acipenser ruthenus; assembly: GCF_902713425.1. Lineage (NCBI taxonomy): Eukaryota > Metazoa > Chordata > Actinopteri > Acipenseriformes > Acipenseridae > Acipenser > Acipenser ruthenus. Next base: position 3,299 of record NW_026708572.1, read on the forward strand.
GATCATCAAAAAATTGTGTTTTCTTGACATGTTAACCTGTAAGCTATTTCTAAAGCTCGGGCATCGAAATTATGAAGAAATAAAATTGGCCAAAATTTAATTTTTTTCAACAGGTCCGGACCTGTCCACTTTTTCAGAAAAGGAGGTGTCTAAATTTGGGTAGTTTTGATCATCAAAAAATTGTGTTTTCTTGACATGTTAACCTGTAAGCTATTTCTAAAGCTCGGGCATCGAAATTATGAAGAAATAAAATTGGCCAAAATTTAATTTTTTTCAACAGGTCCGGACCTGTCCACTTTTTCAGAAAAGTAGGTGTCTAAATTTGGGTAGTTTTGATCATCAAAAAATTGTGTTTTCTTGACATGTTAACCTGTAAGCTATTTCTAAAGCTCGGGCATCGAAATTATGAAGAAATAAAATTGGCCAAAATTTATTTTTTTCAAAAGGTCCAGACCTGTCCACTTTTTCAGAAAAGGAGGTGTCTAAATTTGGGTAGTTTTGATCATCAAAAAATTGTGTTTTCTTGACATGTTAACCTGTAAGCTATTTCTAAAGCTTGGGCATCGAAATTATGAAGAAATAAAATTGGCCAAAATTTAATTTTTTTCAACAGGTCCGGACCTGTCCACTTTTTCAGAAAAGGAGGTGTCTAAATTTGGGTAGTTTTGATCATCAAAAAATTGTGTTTTCTTGACATGTTAACCTGTAAGCTATTTCTAAAGCTCGGGCATCGAAATTATGAAGAAATAAAATTGGCCAAAATTTATTTTTTTTCAACAGGTCCGGACCTGTCCACTTTTTCAGAAAAGGAGGTGTCTAAATTTGGGTAGTTTTGATCATCAAAAAATTGTGTTTTCTTGACATGTTAACCTGTAAGCTATTTCTAAAGCTCGGGCATCGAAATTATGAAGAAATAAAATTGGCCAAAATTTTATTTTTTTCAACAGGTCCGGACCTGTCCACTTTTTAGAAAAGGAGGTGTCTAAATTTGGGTAGTTTTGATCATCAAAAAATTGTGTTTTCTTGACATGTTAACCTGTAAGCTATTTCTAAAGCTCGGGCATCGAAATTATGAAGAAATAAAATTGGCCAAAATTTAATTTTTTTCAACAGGTCCGGACCTGTCCACTTTTTCAGAAAAGGAGGTGTCTAAATTTGGGTACTTTTGATCATCAAAAAATTGTGTTTTCTTGACATGTTAACCTGTAAGCTATTTCTAAAGCTCGGGCATCGAAATTATGAAGAAATAAAATTGGCCAAAATTTATTTTTTTTCAACAGGTCCGGACCTGTCCACTTTTTCAGAAAAGGAGGTGTCTAAATTTGGGTAGTTTTGATCATCAAAAAATTGTGTTTTCTTGACATGTTAACCTGTAAGCTATTTCTAAAGCTCGGGCATCGAAATTATGAAGAAATAAAATTGGCCAAAATTTATTTTTTTTCAACAGGTCCGGACCTGTCCACTTTTTCAGAAATGGAGGTGTCTAAATTTGGGTAGTTTTGATCATCAAAAAATTGTGTTTTCTTGACATGTTAACCTGTAAGCTATTTCTAAAGCTCGGGCATCGAAATTATGAAGAAATAAAATTGGCCAAAATTTATTTTTTTTCAACAGGTCCGGACCTGTCCACTTTTTCAGAAAAGGAGGTGTCTAAATTTGGGTAGTTTTGATCATCAAAAAATTGTGTTTTCTTGACATGTTAACCTGTAAGCTATTTCTAAAGCTCGGGCATCGAAATTATGAAGAAATAAAATTGGCCAAAATTTATTTTTTTTCAACAGGTCCGGACCTGTCCACTTTTTCAGAAAAGGAGGTGTCTAAATTTGGGTAGTTTTGATCATCAAAAAATTGTGTTTTCTTGACATGTTAACCTGTAAGCTATTTCTAAAGCTCGGGCATCGAAATTATGAAGAAATAAAATTGGCCAAAATTTATTTTTTTTCAACAGGTCCGGACCTGTCCACTTTTTCAGAAAAGGAGGTGTCTAAATTTGGGTAGTTTTGATCATCAAAAAATTGTGTTTTCTTGACATGTTAACCTGTAAGCTATTTCTAAAGCTCGGGCATCGAAATTATGAAGAAATAAAATTGGCCAAAATTTAATTTTTTTCAACAGGTCTGGACCTGTCCACTTTTTCAGAAAAGTAGGTGTCTAAATTTGGGTAGTTTTGATCATCAAAAAATTGTGTTTTCTTGACATGTTAACCTGTAAGCTATTTCTAAAGCTCGGGCATCGAGATTATGAAGAAATAAAAATGGCCAAAATTTATTTTTTTTCAACAGGTCCGGACCTGTCCACTTTTTCAGAAAAGGAGGTGTCTAAATTTGGGTAGTTTTGATCATCAAAAAATTGTGTTTTCTTGACATGTTAACCTGTAAGCTATTTCTAAAGCTCGGGCATCGAAATTATGAAGAAATAAAATTGGCCAAAATTTAATTTTTTTCAACAGGTCTGGACCTGTCCACTTTTTCAGAAAAGTAGGTGTCTAAATTTGGGTAGTTTTGATCATCAAAAAATTGTGTTTTCTTGACATGTTAACCTGTAAGCTATTTCTAAAGCTCGGGCATCGAGATTATGAAGAAATAAAAATGGCCAAAATTTATTTTTTTTCAACAGGTCCGGACCTGTCCACTTTTTCAGAAAAGGAGGTGTCTAAATTTGGGTAGTTTTGATCATCAAAAAATTGTGTTTTCTTGACATGTTAACCTGTAAGCTATTTCTAAAGCTCGGGCATCGAAATTATGAAGAAATAAAATTGGCCAAAATTTAATTTTTTTCAACAGGTCCGGACCTGTCCACTTTTTCAGAAAAGTAGGTGTCTAAATTTGGGTAGTTTTGATCATCAAAAAATTGTGTTTTCTTGACATGTTAACCTGTAAGCTATTTCTAAAGCTCGGGCATCGAAATTATGAAGAAATAAAATTGGCCAAAATTTAATTTTTTTCAACAGGTCCGGACCTGTCCACTTTTTCAGAAAAGGAGGTGTCTAAATTTGGGTAGTTTTGATCATCAAAAAATTGTGTTTTCTTGACATGTTAACCTGTAAGCTATTTCTAAAGCTCGGGCATCGAGATTATGAAGAAATAAAAATGGCCAAAATTTATTTTTTTTCAACAGGTCCGGACCTGTCCACTTTTTCAGAAAAGGAGGTGTCTAAATTTGGGTAGTTTTGATCATCAAAAAATTGTGTTTTCTTGACATGTTAACCTGTAAGCTATTTCTAAAGCTCGGGCATCGAAATTATGAAGAAATAAAATTGGCCAAAATTTTATTTTTTTCAACAGGTCCGGACCTGTCCACTTTTTCAGAAAAGTAGGTGTCTAAATTTGGGTAGTTTTGATCATCAAAAAATTGTGTTTTCTTGACATGTTAACCTGTAAGCTATTTCTAAAGCTCGGGCATCGAAATTATGAAGAAATAAACTTGGCCAAAATTTTATTTTTTTCAACAGGTCCGGACCTGTCCACTTTTTCTGAAAAGGAGGTGTCTAAATTTGGGTAGTTTTGATCATCAAAAAATTGTGTTTTCTTGACATGTTAACCTGTAAGCTATTTCTAAAGCTCGGGCATCGAAATTATGAAGAAATAAAATTGGCCAAAATTTAATTTTTTTCAACAGGTCCGGACCTGTCCACTTTTTCAGAAAAGGAGGTGTCTAAATTTGGGTAGTTTTGATCATCAAAAAATTGTGTTTTCTTGACATGTTAACCTGTAAGCTATTTCTAAAGCTCGGGCATCGAAATTATGAAGAAATAAAATTGGCCAAAATTTTATTTTTTTCAACAGGTCCGGACCTGTCCACTTTTTCAGAAAAGTAGGTGTCTAAATTTGGGTAGTTTTGATCATCAAAAAATTGTGTTTTCTTGACATGTTAACCTGTAAGCTATTTCTAAAGCTCGGGCATCGAAATTATGAAGAAATAAACTTGGCCAAAATTTTATTTTTTTCAACAGGTCCGGACCTGTCCACTTTTTCTGAAAAGGAGGTGTCTAAATTTGGGTAGTTTTGATCATCAAAAAATTGTGTTTTCTTGACATGTTAACCTGTAAGCTATTTCTAAAGCTCGGGCATCGAAATTATGAAGAAATAAAATTGGCCAAAATTTAATTTTTTTCAACAGGTCCGGACCTGTCCACTTTTTCAGAAAAGGAGGTGTCTAAATTTGGGTAGTTTTGATCATCAAAAAATTGTGTTTTCTTGACATGTTAACCTGTAAGCTATTTCTAAAGCTCGGGCATCGAAATTATGAAGAAATAAAATTGGCCAAAATTTTATTTTTTTCAACAGGTCCGGACCTGTCCACTTTTTCTGAAAAGGAGGTGTCTAAATTTGGGTAGTTTTGATCATCAAAAAATTGTGTTTTCTTGACATGTTAACCTGTAAGCTATTTCTAAAGCTCGGGCATCGAAATTATGAAGAAATAAAATTGGCCAAAATTTTATTTTTTTCAACAGGTCCGGACCTGTCCACTTTTTCAGAAAAGTAGGTGTCTAAATTTGGGTAGTTTTGATCATCAAAAAATTGTGTTTTCTTGACATGTTAACCTGTAAGCTATTTCTAAAGCTCGGGCATCGAAATTATGAAGAAATAAAATTGGCCAAAATGTTATTTTTTTCAACAGGTCCGGACCTGTCCACTTTTTCAGAAAAGTAGGTGTCTAAATTTGGGTAGTTTTGATCATCAAAAAATTGTGTTTTCTTGACATGTTAACCTGTAAGCTATTTCTAAAGCTCGGGCATCGAAATTATGAAGAAATAAAATTGGCCAAAATTTATTTTTTTTCAACAGGTCCGGACCTGTCCACTTTTTCAGAAAAGGAGGTGTCTAAATTTGGGTAGTTTTGATCATTAAAAAATTGTGTTTTCTTGACATGTTAACCTGTAAGCTATTTCTAAAGCTCGGGCATCGAAATTATGAAGAAATAAAATTGGCCAAAATTTATTTTTTTTCAACAGGTCCGGACCTGTCCACTTTTTCAGAAAAGGAGGTGTCTAAATTTGGGTAGTTTTGATCATCAAAAAATTGTGTTTTCTTGACATGTTAACCTGTAAGCTATTTCTAAAGCTCGGGCATCGAAATTATGAAGAAATAAAATTGGCCAAAATTTAATTTTTTTCAACAGGTCCGGACCTGTCCACTTTTTCAGAAAAGGAGGTGTCTAAATTTGGGTAGTTTTGATCATCAAAAAATTGTGTTTTCTTGACATGTTAACCTGTAAGCTATTTCTAAAGCTCGGGCATCGAAATTATGAAGAAATAAAATTGGCCAAAATGTAATTTTTTTCAACAGGTCCGGACCTGTCCACTTTTTCAGAAAAGTAGGTGTCTAAATTTGGGTAGTTTTGATCATCAAAAAATTGTGTTTTCTTGACATGTTAACCTGTAAGCTATTTCTAAAGCTCGGGCATCGAAATTATGAAGAAATAAAATTGGCCAAAATTTATTTTTTTTCAACAGGTCCGGACCTGTCCACTTTTTCAGAAAAGGAGGTGTCTAAATTTGGGTAGTTTTGATCATCAAAAAATTGTGTTTTCTTGACATGTTAACCTGTAAGCTATTTCTAAAGCTCGGGCATCGAAATTATGAAGAAATAAAATTGGCCAAAATTTAATTTTTTTCAACAGGTCCGGACCTGTCCACTTTTTCAGAAAAGGAGGTGTCTAAATTTGGGTAGTTTTGATCATCAAAAAATTGTGTTTTCTTGACATGTTAACCTGTAAGCTATTTCTAAAGCTCGGGCATCGAAATTATGAAGAAATAAAATTGGCCAAAATGTAATTTTTTTCAACAGGTCCGGACCTGTCCACTTTTTCAGAAAAGTAGGTGTCTAAATTTGGGTAGTTTTGATCATCAAAAAATTGTGTTTTCTTGACATGTTAACCTGTAAGCTATTTCTAAAGCTCGGGCATCGAAATTATGAAGAAATAAAATTGGCCAAAATTTATTTTTTTCAAAAGGTCCGGACCTGTCCACTTTTTCAGAAAAGGAGGTGTCTAAATTTGGGTAGTTTTGATCATCAAAAAATTGTGTTTTCTTGACATGTTAACCTGTAAGCTATTTCTAAAGCTCGGGCATCGAAATTATGAAGAAATAAAATTGGCCAAAATTTTATTTTTTTCAACAGGTCCGGACCTGTCCACTTTTTCAGAAAAGGAGGTGTCTAAATTTGGGTAGTTTTGATCATCAAAAAATTGTGTTTTCTTGACATGTTAACCTGTAAGCTATTTCTAAAGCTCGGGCATCGAAATTATGAAGAAATAAAATTGGCCAAAATTTATTTTTTTTCAACAGGTCCGGACCTGTCCACTTTTTCAGAAAAGGAGGTGTCTAAATTTGGGTAGTTTTGATCATCAAAAAATTGTGTTTTCTTGACATGTTAACCTGTAAGCTATTTCTAAAGCTCGGGCATCGAAATTATGAAGAAATAAAATTGGCCAAAATTTAATTTTTTTCAACAGGTCCGGACCTGTCCACTTTTTCAGAAAAGGAGGTGTCTAAATTTGGGTAGTTTTGATCATCAAAAAATTGTGTTTTCTTGACATGTTAACCTGTAAGCTATTTCTAAAGCTCGGGCATCGAAATTATGAAGAAATAAAATTGGCCAAAATTTTATTTTTTTCAACAGGTCCGGACCTGTCCACTTTTTCAGAAAAGGAGGTGTCTAAATTTGGGTAGTTTTGATCATCAAAAAATTGTGTTTTCTTGACATGTTAACCTGTAAGCTATTTCTAAAGCTTGGGCATCGAAATTATGAAGAAATAAAATTGGCCAAAATTTAATTTTTTTCAACAGGTCGGGACCTGTCCACTTTTTCAGAAAAGGAGGTGTCTAAATTTGGGTAGTTTTGATCATCAAAAAATTGTGTTTTCTTGACATGTTAACCTGTAAGCTATTTCTAAAGCTCGGGCATCGAAATTATGAAGAAATAAAATTGGCCAAAATTTAATTTTTTTCAACAGGTCCAGACCTGTCCACTTTTTCAGAAAAGGAGGTGTCTAAATTTGGGTAGTTTTGATCATCAAAAAATTGTGTTTTCTTGACATGTTAACGTGTAAGCTATTTCTAAAGCTCGGGCATCGAAATTATGAAGAAATAAAATTGGCCAAAATTTAATTTTTTTCAACAGGTCCGGACCTGTCTACTTTTTCAGAAAAGGAGGTGTCTAAATTTGGGTAGTTTTGATGATCAAAAAATTGTGTTTTCTTGACATGTTAACCTGTAAGCTATTTCTAAAGCTCGGGCATCGAAATTATGAAGAAATAAAATTGGCCAAAATTTATTTTTTTCAAAAGGTCCGGACCTGTCCACTTTTTCAGAAAAGGAGGTGTCTAAATTTGGGTAGTTTTGATCATCAAAAAATTGTGTTTTCTTGACATGTTAACCTGTAAGCTATTTCTAAAGCTCGGGCATCGAAATTATGAAGAAATAAAATTGGCCAAAATTTTATTTTTTTCAACAGGTCCGGACCTGTCCACTTTTTCAGAAAAGGAGGTGTCTAAATTTGGGTAGTTTTGATCATCAAAAAATTGTGTTTTCTTGACATGTTAACCTGTAAGCTATTTCTAAGGCTCGGGCATCGAAATTATGAAGAAATAAAATTGGCCAAAATTTATTTTTTTCAAAAGGTCCGGACCTGTCCACTTTTTCAGAAAAGGAGGTGTCTAAATTTGGGTAGTTTTGATCATCAAAAAATTGTGTTTTCTTGACATGTTAACCTGTAAGCTATTTCTAAAGCTCGGGCATCGAAATTATGAAGAAATAAAACTGGCCAAAATTTATTTTTTTCAAAAGGTCCGGACCTGTCCACTTTTTCAGAAAAGGATGTGTCTAAATTTGGGTAGTTTTGATCATCAAAAAATTGTGTTTTCTTGACATGTTAACCTGTAAGCTATTTCTAAAGCTCGGGCATCGAAATTATGAAGAAATAAAATTGGCCAAAATTTTATTTTTTTCAACAGGTCCGGACCTGTCCACTTTTTCAGAAAAGGAGGTGTCTAAATTTGGGTAGTTTTGATCATCAAAAAATTGTGTTTTCTTGACATGTTAACCTGTAAGCTATTTCTAAAGCTCGGGCATCGAAATTATGAAGAAATAAAATTGGCCAAAATTTAATTTTTTTCAACAGGTCCGGACCTGTCCACTTTTTCAGAAAAGTAGGTGTCTAAATTTGGGTAGTTTTGATCATCAAAAAATTGTGTTTTCTTGACATGTTAACCTGTAAGCTATTTCTAAAGCTCGGGCATCGAAATTATGAAGAAATAAAATTGGCCAAAATTTATTTTTTTTCAACAGGTCCGGACCTGTCCACTTTTTCAGAAAAGGAGGTGTCTAAATTTGGGTAGTTTTGATCATCAAAAAATTGTGTTTTCTTGACATATTAACCTGTAAGCTATTTCTAAAGCTCGGGCATCGAAATTATGAAGAAATAAAATTGGCCAAAATTTATTTTTTTCAAAAGGTCCAGACCTGTCCACTTTTTCAGAAAAGGAGGTGTCTAAATTTGGGTAGTTTTGATCATCAAAAAATTGTGTTTTCTTGACATGTTAACCTGTAAGCTATTTCTAAAGCTCGGGCATCGAAATTATGAAGAAATAAAATTGGCCAAAATTTATTTTTTTTCAACAGGTCCGGACCTGTCCACTTTTTCAGAAAAGTAGGTGTCTAAATTTGGGTAGTTTTGATCATCAAAAAATTGTGTTTTCTTGACATGTTAACCTGTAAGCTATTTCTAAAGCTCGGGCATCGAAATTATGAAGAAATAAAATTGGCCAAAATTTAATTTTTTTCAACAGGTCCGGACCTGTCCACTTTTTCAGAAAAGGAGGTGTCTAAATTTGGGTAGTTTTGATCATCAAAAAATTGTGTTTTCTTGACATGTTAACCTGTAAGCAATTTCTAAAGCTCGGGCATCGAAATTATGAAGAAATAAAATTGGCCAAAATTTATTTTTTTTCAACAGGTCCGGACCTGTCCACTTTTTCAGAAAAGGAGGTGTCTAAATTTGGGTAGTTTTGATCATCAAAAAATTGTGTTTTCTTGACATGTTAACCTGTAAGCTATTTCTAAAGCTCGGGCATCGAAATTATGAAGAAATAAAATTGGCCAAAATTTATTTTTTTTCAACAGGTCCGGACCTGTCCACTTTTTCAGAAAAGGAGGTGTCTAAATTTGGGTAGTTTTGATCATCAAAAAATTGTGTTTTCTTGACATGTTAACCTGTAAGCTATTTCTAAAGCTCGGGCATCGAAATTATGAAGAAATAAAATTGGCCAAAATTTAATTTTTTTCAACAGGTCCGGACCTGTCCACTTTTTCAGAAAAGGAGGTGTCTAAATTTGGGTAGTTTTGATCATCAAAAAATTGTGTTTTCTTGACATGTTAACCTGTAAGCTATTTCTAAAGCTCGGGCATCGAAATTATGAAGAAATAAAATTGGCCAAAATTTTATTTTTTTCAACAGGTCCGGACCTGTCCACTTTTTCAGAAAAGTAGATGTCTAAATTTGGGTAGTTTTGATCATCAAAAAATTGTGTTTTCTTGACATGTTAACCTGTAAGCTATTTCTAAAGCTCGGGCATCGAAATTATGAAGAAATAAAATTGGCCAAAATTTATTTTTTTCAAAAGGTCCGGACCTGTCCACTTTTTCAGAAAAGGAGGTGTCTAAATTTGGGTAGTTTTGATCATCAAAAAATTGTGTTTTCTTGACATGTTAACCTGTAAGCTATTTCTAAAGCTCGGGCATCGAAATTATGAAGAAATAAAATTGGCCAAAATTTATTTTTTTTCAACAGGTCCGGACCTGTCCACTTTTTCAGAAAAGTAGGTGTCTAAATTTGGGTAGTTTTGATCATCAAAAAATTGTGTTTTCTTGACATGTTAACCTGTAAGCTATTTCTAAAGCTCGGGCATCGAAATTATGAAGAAATAAAATTGGCCAAAATTTATTTTTTTCAAAAGGTCCGGACCTGTCCACTTTTTCAGAAAAGGAGGTGTCTAAATTTGGGTAGTTTTGATCATCAAAAAATTGTGTTTTCTTGACATGTTAACCTGTAAGCTATTTCTAAAGCTCGGGCATCGAAATTATGAAGAAATAAAATTGGCCAAAATTTATTTTTTTCAAAAGGTCCGGACCTGTCCACTTTTTCAGAAAAGGAGGTGTCTAAATTTGGGTAGTTTTGATCATCAAAAAATTGTGTTTTCTTGACATGTTAACCTGTAAGCTATTTCTAAAGCTCGGGCATCGAAATTATGAAGAAATAAAATTGGCCAAAATTTATTTTTTTCAAAAGGTCCGGACCTGTCCACTTTTTCAGAAAAGGAGGTGTCTAAATTTGGGTAGTTTTGATCATCAAAAAATTGTGTTTTCTTGACATGTTAACCTGTAAGCTATTTCTAAAGCTCGGGCATCGAAATTATGAAGAAATAAAATTGGCCAAAATTTATTTTTTTTCAACAGGTCCGGACCTGTCCACTTTTTCAGAAAAGGAGGTGTCTAAATTTGGGTAGTTTTGATCATCAAAAAATTGTGTTTTCTTGACATGTTAACCTGTAATCTATTTCTAAAGCTCGGGCATCGAAATTATGAAGAAATAAAATTGGCCAAAATTTAATTTTTTTCAACAGGTCCGGACCTGTCCACTTTTTCAGAAAAGTAGGTGTCTAAATTTGGGTAGTTTTGATCATCAAAAAATTGTGTTTTCTTGACATGTTAACCTGTAAGCTATTTCTAAAGCTCGGGCATCGAAATTATGAAGAAATAAAATTGGCCAAAATTTATTTTTTTCAAAAGGTCCGGACCTGTCCACTTTTTCAGAAAAGGAGGTGTCTAAATTTGGGTAGTTTTGATCATCAAAAAATTGTGTTTTCTTGACATGTTAACCTGTAAGCTATTTCTAAAGCTCGGGCATCGAAATTATGAAGAAATAAAATTGGCCAAAATTTATTTTTTTTCAACAGGTCCGGACCTGTCCACTTTTTCAGAAAAGGAGGTGTCTAAATTTGGGTAGTTTTGATCATCAAAAAATTGTGTTTTCTTGACATGTTAACCTGTAAGCTATTTCTAAAGCTCGGGCATCGAAATTATGAAGAAATAAAATTGGCCAAAATTTGATTTTTTTCAACAGGTCCGGACCTGTCCACTTTTTCAGAAAAGGAGGTGTCTAAATTTGGGTAGTTTTGATCATCAAAAAATTGTGTTTTCTTGACATGTTAACCTGTAAGCTATTTCTAAAGCTCGGGCATCGAAATTATGAAGAAATAAAATTGGCCAAAATTTATTTTTTTTCAACAGGTCCGGACCTGTCCACTTTTTCAGAAAAGGAGGTGTCTAAATTTGGGTAGTTTTGATCATCAAAAAATTGTGTTTTCTTGACATGTTAACCTGTAAGCTATTTCTAAAGCTCGGGCATCGAAATTATGAAGAAATAAAATTGGCCAAAATTTAATTTTTTTCAACAGGTCCGGACCTGTCCACTTTTTCAGAAAAGGAGGTGTCTAAATTTGGGTAGTTTTGATCATCAAAAAATTGTGTTTTCTTGACATGTTAACCTGTAAGCTATTTCTAAAGCTCGGGCATCGAAATTATGAAGAAATAAAATTGGCCAAAATTTAATTTTTTTCAACAGGTCCGGACCTGTCCACTTTTTCAGAAAAGTAGGTGTCTAAATTTGGGTAGTTTTGATCATCAAAAAATTGTGTTTTCTTGACATGTTAACCTGTAAGCTATTTCTAAAGCTCGGGCATCGAAATTATGAAGAAATAAAATTGGCCAAAATTTAATTTTTTTCAACAGGTCCGGACCTGTCCACTTTTTCAGAAAAGTAGGTGTCTAAATTTGGGTAGTTTTGATCATCAAAAAATTGTGTTTTCTTGACATGTTAACCTGTAAGCTATTTCTAAAGCTCGGGCATCGAAATTATGAAGAAATAAAATTGGCCAAAATTTAATTTTTTTCAACAGGTCCGGACCTGTCCACTTTTTCAGAAAAGGAGGTGTCTAAATTTGGGTAGTTTTGATCATCAAAAAATTGTGTTTTCTTGACATGTTAACCTGTAAGCTATTTCTAAAGCTCGGGCATCGAAATTATGAAGAAATAAAATTGGCCAAAATTTAATTTTTTTCAACAGGTCCGGACCTGTCCACTTTTTCAGAAAAGTAGGTGTCTAAATTTGGGTAGTTTTGATCATCAAAAAATTGTGTTTTCTTGACATGTTAACCTGTAAGCTATTTCTAAAGCTCGGGCATCGAAATTATGAAGAAATAAAATTGGCCAAAATTTAATTTTTTTCAACAGGTCCGGACCTGTCCACTTTTTCAGAAAAGTAGGTGTCTAAATTTGGGTAGTTTTGATCATCAAAAAATTGTGTTTTCTTGACATGTTAACCTGTAAGCTATTTCTAAAGCTCGGGCATCGAAATTATGAAGAAATAAAATTGGCCAAAATTTAATTTTTTTCAACAGGTCCGGACCTGTCCACTTTTTCAGAAAAGGAGGTGTCTAAATTTGGGTAGTTTTGATCATCAAAAAATTGTGTTTTCTTGACATGTTAACCTGTAAGCTATTTCTAAAGCTCGGGCATCGAAATTATGAAGAAATAAAATTGGCCAAAATTTTATTTTTTTCAACAGGTCCGGACCTGTCCACTTTTTCAGAAAAGGAGGTGTCTAAATTTGGGTAGTTTTGATCATCAAAAAATTGTGTTTTCTTGACATGTTAACCTGTAAGCTATTTCTAAAGCTCGGGCATCGAAATTATGAAGAAATAAAATTGGCCAAAATTTATTTTTTTTCAACAGGTCCGGACCTGTCCACTTTTTCAGAAAAGGAGGTGTCTAAATTTGGGTAGTTTTGATCATCAAAAAATTGTGTTTTCTTGACATGTTAACCTGTAAGCTATTTCTAAAGCTCGGGCATCGAAATTATGAAGAAATAAAATTGGCCAAAATTTATTTTTTTTCAACAGGTCCGGACCTGTCCACTTTTTCAGAAAAGGAGGTGTCTAAATTTGGGTAGTTTTGATCATCAAAAAATTGTGTTTTCTTGACATGTTAACCTGTAAGCTATTTCTAAAGCTCGGGCATCGAAATTATGAAGAAATAAAATTGGCCAAAATTTATTTTTTTTCAACAGGTCCGGACCTGTCCACTTTTTCAGAAAAGTAGGTGTCTAAATTTGGGTAGTTTTGATCATCAAAAAATTGTGTTTTCTTGACATGTTAACCTGTAAGCTATTTCTAAAGCTCGGGCATCGAGATTATGAAGAAATGAAAATGGCCAAAATTTATTTTTTTTCAACAGGTCCGGACCTGTCCACTTTTTCAGAAAAGGAGGTGTCTAAATTTGGGTAGTTTTGATCATCAAAAAATGGTGTTTTCTTGACATGTTAACCTGTAAGCTATTTCTAAAGCTCGGGCATCGAAATTATGAAGAAATAAAATTGGCCAAAATTTAATTTTTTTCAACAGGTCCGGACCTGTCCACTTTTTCAGAAAAGGAGGTGTCTAAATTTGGGTAGTTTTGATCATCAAAAAATTGTGTTTTCTTGACATGTTAACCTGTAAGCTATTTCTAAAGCTCGGGCATCGAAATTATGAAGAAATAAAATTGGCCAAAATTTTATTTTTTTCAACAGGTCCGGACCTGTCCACTTTTTCAGAAAAGTAGGTGTCTAAATTTGGGTAGTTTTGATCATCAAAAAATTGTGTTTTCTTGACATGTTAACCTGTAAGCTATTTCTAAAGCTCGGGCATCGAAATTATGAAGAAATAAAATTGGCCAAAATTTATTTTTTTTCAACAGGTCCGGACCTGTCCACTTTTTCAGAAAAGTAGGTGTCTAAATTTGGGTAGTTTTGATCATCAAAAAATTGTGTTTTCTTGACATGTTAACCTGTAAGCTATTTCTAAGCTCGGGCATCGAAATTATGAAGAAATAAAATTGGACAAAATTTATTTTTTTCAAAAGGTCCGGACCTGTCCACTTTTTCAGAAAAGGAGGTGTCTAAATTTGGGTAGTTTTGATCATCAAAAAATTGTGTTTTCTTGACATGTTAACCTGTAAGCTATTTCTAAAGCTCGGGCATCGAAATTATGAAGAAATCAAATTGGCCAAAATTTATTTTTTTTCAACAGGTCCGGACCTGTCCACTTTTTCAGAAAAGGAGGTGTCTAAATTTGGGTAGTTTTGATCATCAAAAAATTGTGTTTTCTTGACATGTTAACCTGTAAGCTATTTCTAAAGCTCGGGCATCGAAATTATGAAGAAATAAAATTGGCCAAAATTTAATTTTTTTCAACAGGTCCGGACCTGTCCACTTTTTCAGAAAAGTAGGTGTCTAAATTTGGGTAGTTTTGATCATCAAAAAATTGTGTTTTCTTGACATGTTAACCTGTAAGCTATTTCTAAAGCTCGGGCATCGAAATTATGAAGAAATAAAATTGGCCAAAATTTAATTTTTTTCAACAGGTCCGGACCTGTCCACTTTTTCAGAAAAGTAGGTGTCTAAATTTGGGTAGTTTTGATCATCAAAAAATTGTGTTTTCTTGACATGTTAACCTGTAAGCTATTTCTAAAGCTCGGGCATCGAAATTATGAAGAAATAAAATTGGCCAAAATTTATTTTTTTTCAACAGGTCCGGACCTGTCCACTTTTTCAGAAAAGTAGGTGTCTAAATTTGGGTAGTTTTGATCATCAAAAAATTGTGTTTTCTTGACATGTTAACCTGTAAGCTATTTCTAAGCTCGGGCATCGAAATTATGAAGAAATAAAATTGGCCAAAATTTATTTTTTTCAAAAGGTCCGGACCTGTCCACTTTTTCAGAAAAGGAGGTGTCTAAATTTGGGTAGTTTTGATCATCAAAAAATTGTGTTTTCTTGACATGTTAACCTGTAAGCTATTTCTAAAGCTCGGGCATCGAAATTATGAAGAAATCAAATTGGCCAAAATTTATTTTTTTTCAACAGGTCCGGACCTGTCCACTTTTTCAGAAAAGGAGGTGTCTAAATTTGGGTAGTTTTGATCATCAAAAAATTGTGTTTTCTTGACATGTTAACCTGTAAGCTATTTCTAAAGCTCGGGCATCGAAATTATGAAGAAATAAAATTGGCCAAAATTTAATTTTTTTCAACAGGTCCGGACCTGTCCACTTTTTCAGAAAAGTAGGTGTCTAAATTTGGGTAGTTTTGATCATCAAAAAATTGTGTTTTCTTGACATGTTAACCTGTAAGCTATTTCTATAGCTCGGGCATCGAGATTATGAAGAAATAAAATTGGCCAAAATTTTTTTTTTTTCAACAGGTCCGGACCTGTCCACTTTTTCAGAAAAGGAGGTGTCTAAATTTGGGTAGTTTTGATCATCAAAAAATTGTGTTTTCTTGACATGTTAACCTGTAAGCTATTTCTAAAGCTCGGGCATCGAAATTATGAAGAAATAAAATTGGCCAAAATTTAATTTTTTTCAACAGGTCCGGACCTGTCCACTTTATCAGAAAAGGAGGTGTCTAAATTTGGGTAGTTTTGATCATCAAAAAATTGTGTTTTCTTGACATGTTAACCTGTAAGCTATTTCTAAAGCTCGGGCATCGAAATTATGAAGAAATAAAATTGGCCAAAATTTATTTTTTTCAAAAGGTCCGGACCTGTCCACTTTTTCAGAAAAGGAGGTGTCTAAATTTGGGTAGTTTTGATCATCAAAAAATTGTGTTTTCTTGACATGTTAACCTGTAAGCTATTTCTAAAGCTCGGGCATCGAAATTATGAAGAAATAAAATTGGCCAAAATTTATTTTTTTCAACAGGTCCGGACCTGTCCACTTTTTCAGAAAAGGATGTGTCTAAATTTGGGTAGTTTTGATCATCAAAAAATTGTGTTTTCTTGACATGTTAACCTGTAAGCTATTTCTAAAGCTCGGGCATCGAAATTATGAAGAAATAAAATTGGCCAAAATTTATTTTTTTTCAACAGGTCCGGACCTGTCCACTTTTTCAGAAAAGGAGGTGTCTAAATTTGGGTAGTTTTGATCATCAAAAAATGGTGTTTTCTTGACATGTTAACCTGTAAGCTATTTCTAAAGCTCGGGCATCGAAATTATGAAGAAATAAAATTGGCCAAAATTTAATTTTTTTCAACAGGTCCGGACCTGTCCACTTTTTCAGAAAAGGAGGTGTCTAAATTTGGGTAGTTTTGATCATCAAAAAATTTTGTTTTCTTGACATGTTAACCTGTAAGCTATTTCTAAAGCTCGGGCATCGAAATTATGAAGAAATAAAATTGGCCAAAATTTTATTTTTTTCAACAGGTCCGGACCTGTCCACTTTTTCAGAAAAGTAGGTGTCTAAATTTGGGTAGTTTTGATCATCAAAAAATTGTGTTTTCTTGACATGTTAACCTGTAAGCTATTTCTAAAGCTCGGGCATCGAAATTATGAAGAAATAAAATTGGCCAAAATTTTATTTTTTTCAACAGGTCCGGACCTGTCCACTTTTTCAGAAAAGGAGGTGTCTAAATTTGGGTAGTTTTGATCATCAAAAAATTGTGTTTTCTTGACATGTTAACCTGTAAACTATTTCTAAAGCTCGGGCATCGAAATTATGAAGAAATAAAATTGGCCAAAATTTTATTTTTTTCAACAGATCCTGACCTGTCCACTTTTTCAGAAAAGGAGGTGTCTAAATTTGGGTAGTTTTGATCATCAAAAAATTGTGTTTTCTTGACATGTTAACCTGTAAGCTATTTCTAAAGCTCGGGCATCGAAATTATGAAGAAATAAAATTGGCCAAAATTTATTTTTTTCAAAAGGTCCGGACCTGTCCACTTTTTCAGAAAAGGAGGTGTCTAAATTTGGGTAGTTTTGATCATCAAAAAATTGTGTTTTCTTGACATGTTAACCTGTAAGCTATTTCTAAAGCTCGGGCATCGAAATTATGAAGAAATAAAATTGGCCAAAATTTAATTTTTTTCAACAGGTCCGGACCTGTCCACTTTTTCAGAAAAGGAGGTGTCTAAATTTGGGTAGTTTTGATCATCAAAAAATTGTGTTTTCTTGACATGTTAACCTGTAAGCTATTTCTAAAGCTCGGGCATCGAAATTATGAAGAAATAAAATTGGCCAAAATTTATTTTTTTTCAACAGGTCCGGACCTGTCCACTTTTTCAGAAAAGGAGGTGTCTAAATTTGGGTAGTTTTGATCATCAAAAAATTGTGTTTTCTTGACATGTTAACCTGTAAGCTATTTCTAAAGCTCGGGCATCGAAATTATGAAGAAATAAAATTGGCCAAAATTTTATTTTTTTCAACAGGTCCGGACCTGTCCACTTTTTCAGAAAAGGAGGTGTCTAAATTTGGGTAGTTTTGATCATCAAAAATTGTGTTTTCTTGACATGTTAACCTGTAAGCTATTTCTAAAGCTCGGGCATCGAAATTATGAAGAAATAAAATTGGCCAAAATTTTATTTTTTTCAACAGGTCCGGACCTGTCCACTTTTTCAGAAAAGGAGGTGTCTAAATTTGGGTAGTTTTGATCATCAAAAATTGTGTTTTCTTGACATGTTAACCTGTAAGCTATTTCTAAAGCTCGGGCATCGAAATTATGAAGAAATAAAATTGGCCAAAATTTAATTTTTTTCAACAGGTCCGGACCTGTCCACTTTTTCAGAAAAGGAGGTGTCTAAATTTGGGTAGTTTTGATCATCAAAAAATTGTGTTTTCTTGACATGTTAACCTGTAAGCAATTTCTAAAGCTCGGGCATCGAAATTATGAAGAAATAAAATTGGCCAAAATTTATTTTTTTTCAACAGGTCCGGACCTGTCCACTTTTTCAGAAAAGGAGGTGTCTAAATTTGGGTAGTTTTGATCATCAAAAAATTGTGTTTTCTTGACATGTTAACCTGTAAGCTATTTCTAAAGCTCGGGCATCGAAATTATGAAGAAATAAAATTGGCCAAAATTTATTTTTTTTCAACAGGTCCGGACCTGTCCACTTTTTCAGAAAAGTAGGTGTCTAAATTTGGGTAGTTTTGATCATCAAAAAATTGTGTTTTCTTGACATGTTAACCTGTAAGCTATTTCTAAAGCTCGGGCATCGAAATTATGAAGAAATAAAATTGGCCAAAATTTAATTTTTTTCAACATGTCCGGACCTGTCCACTTTTTCAGAAAAGGAGGTGTCTAAATTTGGGTAGTTTTGATCATCAAAAAATTGTGTTTTCTTGACATGTTAACCTGTAAGCTATTTCTAAAGCTCGGGCATCGAAATTATGAAGAAATAAAATTGGCCAAAATTTTATTTTTTTCAACAGGTCCGGACCTGTCCACTTTTTCAGAACAGGAGGTGTCTAAATTTGGGTAGTTTTGATCATCAAAAAATGGTGTTTTCTTGACATGTTAACCTGTAAGCTATTTCTAAAGCTCGGGCATCGAAATTATGAAGAAATAAAATTGGCCAAAATTTATTTTTTTTCAACAGGTCCGGACCTGTCCACTTTTTCAGAAAAGGAGGTGTCTAAATTTGGGTAGTTTTGATCATCAAAAAATTGTGTTTTCTTGACATGTTAACCTGTAAGCTATTTCTAAAGCTCGGGCATCGAAATTATGAAGAAATAAAATTGGCCAAAATTTTATTTTTTTCAACAGGTCCGGACCTGTCCACTTTTTCAGAAAAGGAGGTGTCTAAATTTGGGTAGTTTTGATCATCAAAAATTGTGTTTTCTTGACATGTTAACCTGTAAGCTATTTCTAAAGCTCGGGCATCGAAATTATGAAGAAATAAAATTGGCCAAAATTTTATTTTTTTCAACAGGTCCGGACCTGTCCACTTTTTCAGAAAAGGAGGTGTCTAAATTTGGGTAGTTTTGATCATCAAAAATTGTGTTTTCTTGACATGTTAACCTGTAAGCTATTTCTAAAGCTCGGGCATCGAAATTATGAAGAAATAAAATTGGCCAAAATTTAATTTTTTTCAACAGGTCCGGACCTGTCCACTTTTTCAGAAAAGGAGGTGTCTAAATTTGGGTAGTTTTGATCATCAAAAAATTGTGTTTTCTTGACATGTTAACCTGTAAGCAATTTCTAAAGCTCGGGCATCGAAATTATGAAGAAATAAAATTGGCCAAAATTTATTTTTTTTCAACAGGTCCGGACCTGTCCACTTTTTCAGAAAAGGAGGTGTCTAAATTTGGGTAGTTTTGATCATCAAAAAATTGTGTTTTCTTGACATGTTAACCTGTAAGCTATTTCTAAAGCTCGGGCATCGAAATTATGAAGAAATAAAATTGGCCAAAATTTATTTTTTTTCAACAGGTCCGGACCTGTCCACTTTTTCAGAAAAGTAGGTGTCTAAATTTGGGTAGTTTTGATCATCAAAAAATTGTGTTTTCTTGACATGTTAACCTGTAAGCTATTTCTAAAGCTCGGGCATCGAAATTATGAAGAAATAAAATTGGCCAAAATTTAATTTTTTTCAACAGGTCCGGACCTGTCCACTTTTTCAGAAAAGGAGGTGTCTAAATTTGGGTAGTTTTGATCATCAAAAAATTGTGTTTTCTTGACATGTTAACCTGTAAGCTATTTCTAAAGCTCGGGCATCGAAATTATGAAGAAATAAAATTGGCCAAAATTTATTTTTTTCAAAAGGTCCGGACCTGTCCACTTTTTCAGAAAAGTAGGTGTCTAAATTTGGGTAGTTTTGATCATCAAAAAATTGTGTTTTCTTGACATGTTAACCTGTAAGCTATTTCTAAAGCTTGGGCATCGAAATTTTGAAGAAATCAAATTGGCCAAAATTTATTTTTTTTCAACAGGTCCGGACCTGTCCACTTTTTCAGAAAAGTAGGTGTCTAAATTTGGGTAGTTTTGATCATCAAAAAATTGTGTTTTCTTGACATGTTAACCTGTAAGCTATTTCTAAAGCTCGGGCATCGAAATTATGAAGAAATAAAATTGGCCAAAATTTAATTTTTTTCAACAGGTCCGGACCTGTCCACTTTTTCAGAAAAGGAGGTGTCTAAATTTGGGTAGTTTTGATTATTAAAAAATTGTGTTTTCTTGACATGTTAACCTGTAAGCTATTTCTAAAGCTCGGGCATCGAAATTATGAAGAAATAAAATTGGCCAAAATTTAATTTTTTTCAACAGGTCCGGACCTGTCCACTTTTTCAGAAAAGGAGGTGTCTAAATGTGGGTAGTTTTGATCATCAAAAAATTGTGTTTTCTTGACATGTTAACCTGTAAGCTATTTCTAAAGCTCGGGCATCGAAATTATGAAGAAATAAAATTGGCCAAAATTTTATTTTTTTCAACAGGTCCGGACCTGTCCACTTTTTCAGAAAAGGAGGTGTCTAAATTTGGGTAGTTTTGATCATCAAAAAATGGTGTTTTCTTGACATGTTAACCTGTAAGCTATTTCTAAAGCTCGGGCATCGAAATTATGAAGAAATAAAATTGGCCAAAATTTATTTTTTTCAAAAGGTCCGGACCTGTCCACTTTTTCAGAAAAGTAGGTGTCTAAATTTGGGTAGTTTTGATCATCAAAAAATTGTGTTTTCTTGACATGTTAACCTGTAAGCTATTTCTAAAGCTCGGGCATCGAAATTATGAAGAAATAAAATTGGCCAAAATTTATTTTTTTTCAACAGGTCCGGACCTGTCCACTTTTTCAGAAAAGTAGGTGTCTAAATTTGGGTAGTTTTGATCATCAAAAAATTGTGTTTTCTTGACATGTTAACCTGTAAGCTATTTCTAAAGCTCGGGCATCGAAATTATGAAGAAATAAAATTGGCCAAAATTTAATTTTTTTCAACAGGTCCGGACCTGTCCACTTTTTCAGAAAAGGAGGTGTCTAAATTTGGGTAGTTTTGATCATCAAAAAATTGTGTTTTCTTGACATGTTAACCTGTAAGCTATTTCTAAAGCTCGGGCATCGAAATTATGAAGAAATAAAATTGGCCAAAATTTATTTTTTTCAAAAGGTCCGGACCTGTCCACTTTTTCAGAAAAGTAGGTGTCTAAATTTGGGTAGTTTTGATCATCAAAAAATTGTGTTTTCTTGACATGTTAACCTGTAAGCTATTTCTAAAGCTTGGGCATCGAAATTTTGAAGAAATCAAATTGGCCAAAATTTATTTTTTTTCAACAGGTCCGGACCTGTCCACTTTTTCAGAAAAGGAGGTGTCTAAATTTGGGTAGTTTTGATCATCAAAAAATTGTGTTTTCTTGACATGTTAACCTGTAAGCTATTTCTAAAGCTCGGGCATCGAAATTATGAAGAAATAAAATTGGCCAAAATTTATTTTTTTCAAAAGGTCCGGACCTGTCCACTTTTTCAGAAAAGTAGGTGTCTAAATTTGGGTAGTTTTGATCATCAAAAAATTGTGTTTTCTTGACATGTTAACCTGTAAGCTATTTCTAAAGCTTGGGCATCGAAATTTTGAAGAAATCAAATTGGCCAAAATTTATTTTTTTTCAACAGGTCCGGACCTGTCCACTTTTTCAGAAAAGGAGGTGTCTAAATTTGGGTAGTTTTGATCATCAAAAAATTGTGTTTTCTTGACATGTTAACCTGTAAGCTATTTCTAAAGCTCGGGCATCGAAATTATGAAGAAATAAAATTGGCCAAAATTTTATTTTTTTCAACAGGTCCGGACCTGTCCACTTTTTCAGAAAAGGAGGTGTCTAAATTTGGGTAGTTTTGATCATCAAAAAATTGTGTTTTCTTGACATGTTAACCTGTAAGCTATTTCTAAAGCTCGGGCATCGAAATTATGAAGAAATAAAATTGGCCAAAATTTAATTTTTTTCAACAGGTCCGGACCTGTCCACTTTTTCAGAAAAGGAGGTGTCTAAATGTGGGTAGTTTTGATCATCAAAAAATTGTGTTTTCTTGACATGTTAACCTGTAAGCTATTTCTAAAGCTCGGGCATCGAAATTATGAAGAAATAAAATTGGCCAAAATTTTATTTTTTTCAACAGGTCCGGACCTGTCCACTTTTTCAGAAAAGGAGGTGTCTAAATTTGGGTAGTTTTGATCATCAAAAAATGGTGTTTTCTTGACATGTTAACCTGTAAGCTATTTCTAAAGCTCGGGCATCGAAATTATGAAGAAATAAAATTGGCCAAAATTTATTTTTTTCAACAGGTCCGGACCTGTCCACTTTTTCAGAAAAGGAGGTGTCTAAATTTGGGTAGTTTTGATCATCAAAAAATTGTGTTTTCTTGACATGTTAACCTGTAAGCTATTTCTAAAGCTCGGGCATCGAAATTATGAAGAAATAAAATTGGCCAAAATTTTATTTTTTTCAACAGGTCCGGACCTGTCCACTTTTTCAGAAAAGGAGGTGTCTAAATTTGGGTAGTTTTGATCATCAAAAAATTGTGTTTTCTTGACATGTTAACCTGTAAGCTATTTCTAAAGCTCGGGCATCGAAATTATGAAGAAATAAAATTGGCCAAAATTTATTTTTTTCAAAAGGTCCGGACCTGTCCACTTTTTCAGAAAAGGATGTGTCTAAATTTGGGTAGTTTTGATCATCAAAAAATTGTGTTTTCTTGACATGTTAACCTGTAAGCTATTTCTAAAGCTCGGGCATCGAAATTATGAAGAAATAAAATTGGCCAAAATTTTATTTTTTTCAACAGGTCCGGACCTGTCCACTTTTTCAGAAAAGGAGGTGTCTAAATTTTGGTAGTTTTGATCATCAAAAAATTGTGTTTTCTTGACATGTTAACCTGTAAGCTATTTCTAAAGCTCGGGCATCAAAATTATGAAGAAATAAAATTGGCCAAAATTTATTTTTTTTCAACAGCTCCGGACCTGTCCACTTTTTCAGAAAAGTAGGTGTCTAAATTTGGGTAGTTTTGATCATCAAAAAATTGTGTTTTCTTGACATGTTAACCTGTAAGCTATTTCTAAAGCTCGGGCATCGAAATTATGAAGAAATAAAATTGGCCAAAATTTATTTTTTTCAACAGGTCCGGACCTGTCCACTTTTTCAGAAAAGGAGGTGTCTAAATTTGGGTAGTTTTGATCATCAAAAAATTGTGTTTTCTTGACATGTTAACCTGTAAGCTATTTCTAAAGCTCGGGCATCGAAATTATGAAGAAATAAAATTGGCCAAAATTTATTTTTTTTCAACAGGTCCGGACCTGTCCACTTTTTCAGAAAAGGAGGTGTCTAAATTTGGGTAGTTTTGATCATCATAAAATTGTGTTTTCTTGACATGTTAACCTGTAAGCTATTTCTAAAGCTCGGGCATCGAAATTATGAAGAAATAAAATTGGCCAAAATTTATTTTTTTTCAACAGGTCCGGACCTGTCCACTTTTTCAGAAAAGTAGGTGTCTAAATTTGGGTAGTTTTGATCATCAAAAAATTGTGTTTTCTTGACATGTTAACCTGTAAGCTATTTCTAAAGCTCGGGCATCGAAATTATGAAGAAATAAAATTGGCCAAAATTTATTTTTTTTCAACAGGTCCGGACCTGTCCACTTTTTCAGAAAAGGAGGTGTCTAAATTTGGGTAGTTTTGATCATCAAAAAATTGTGTTTTCTTGACATGTTAACCTGTAAGCTATTTCTAAAGCTCGGGCATCGAAATTATGAAGAAATAAAATTGGCCAAAATTTAATTTTTTTCAACAGGTCCGGACCTGTCCACTTTTTCAGAAAAGTAGGTGTCTAAATTTGGGTAGTTTTGATCATCAAAAAATTGTGTTTTCTTGACATGTTAACCTGTAAGCTATTTCTAAAGCTCGGGCATCGAAATTATGAAGAAATAAAATTGGCCAAAATTTAATTTTTTTCAACAGGTCCGGACCTGTCCACTTTTTCAGAAAAGGAGGTGTCTAAATTTGGGTAGTTTTGATCATCAAAAAATTGTGTTTTCTTGACATGTTAACCTGTAAGCTATTTCTAAAGCTCGGGCATCGAAATTATGAAGAAATAAAATTGGCCAAAATTTATTTTTTTCAAAAGGTCCGGACCTGTCCACTTTTTCAGAAAAGGAGGTGTCTAAATTTGGGTAGTTTTGATCATCAAAAAATTGTGTTTTCTTGACATGTTAACCTGTAAGCTATTTCTAAAGCTCGGGCATCGAAATTATGAAGAAATAAAATTGGCCAAAATTTAATTTTTTTCAACAGGTCCGGACCTGTCCACTTTTTCAGAAAAGGAGGTGTCTAAATTTGGGTAGTTTTGATCATCAAAAAATTGTGTTTTCTTGACATGTTAACCTGTAAGCTATTTCTAAAGCTCGGGCATCGAAATTATGAAGAAATAAAATTGGCCCAAATTTTTTTTTTTTCAACAGGTCCGGACCTGTCCACTTTTTCAGAAAAGGAGGTGTCTAAATTTGGGTAGTTTTGATCATCAAAAAATTGTGTTTTCTTGACATGTTAACCTGTAAGCTATTTCTAAAGCTCGGGCATCGAAATTATGAAGAAATAAAATTGGCCAAAATTTATTTTTTTTCAACAGGTCCGGACCTGTCCACTTTTTCAGAAAAGGAGGTGTCTAAATTTGGGTAGTTTTGATCATCAAAAAATTGTGTTTTCTTGACATGTTAACCTGTAAGCTATTTCTAAAGCTCGGGCATCGAAATTATGAAGAAATAAAATTGGCCAAAATTTATTTTTTTTCAACAGGTCCGGACCTGTCCACTTTTTCAGAAAAGTAGGTGTCTAAATTTGGGTAGTTTTGATCATCAAAAAATTGTGTTTTCTTGACATGTTAACCTGTAAGCTATTTCTAAAGCTCGGGCATCGAGATTATGAAGAAATAAAAATGGCCAAAATTTATTTTTTTTCAACAGGTCCGGACCTGTCCACTTTTTCAGAAAAGGAGGTGTCTAAATTTGGGTAGTTTTGATCATCAAAAAATTGTGTTTTCTTGACATGTTAACCTGTAAGCTATTTCTAAAGCTCGGGCATCGAAATTATGAAGAAATAAAATTGGCCAAAATTTAATTTTTTTCAACAGGTCCGGACCTGTCCACTTTTTCAGAAAAGGAGGTGTCTAAATTTGGGTAGTTTTGATCATCAAAAAATTGTGTTTTCTTGACATGTTAACCTGTAAGCTATTTCTAAAGCTCGGGCATCGAAATTATGAAGAAATAAAATTGGCCAAAATTTATTTTTTTTCAACAGGTCCGGACCTGTCCACTTTTTCAGAAAAGTAGGTGTCTAAATTTGGGTAGTTTTGATCATCAAAAAATTGTGTTTTCTTGACATGTTAACCTGTAAGCTATTTCTAAGCTCGGGCATCGAAATTATGAAGAAATAAAATTGGCCAAAATTTATTTTTTTCAAAAGGTCCGGACCTGTCCACTTTTTCAGAAAAGGAGGTGTCTAAATTTGGGTAGTTTTGATCATCAAAAAATTGTGTTTTCTTGACATGTTAACCTGTAAGCTATTTCTAAAGCTCGGGCATCGAAATTATGAAGAAATCAAATTGGCCAAAATTTATTTTTTTTCAACAGGTCCGGACCTGTCCACTTTTTCAGAAAAGGAGGTGTCTAAATTTGGGTAGTTTTGAACATCAAAAAATTGTGTTTTCTTGACATGTTAACCTGTAAGCTATTTCTAAAGCTCGGGCATCGAAATTATGAAGAAATAAAATTGGCCAAAATTTAATTTTTTTCAACAGGTCCGGACCTGTCCACTTTTTCAGAAAAGTAGGTGTCTAAATTTGGGTAGTTTTGATCATCAAAAAATTGTGTTTTCTTGACATGTTAACCTGTAAGCTATTTCTATAGCTCGGGCATCGAGATTATGAAGAAATAAAAATGGCCAAAATTTTTTTTTTTTCAACAGGTCCGGACCTGTCCACTTTTTCAGAAAAGGAGGTGTCTAAATTTGGGTAGTTTTGATCATCAAAAAATTGTGTTTTCTTGACATGTTAACCTGTAAGCTATTTCTAAAGCTCGGGCATCGAAATTATGAAGAAATAAAATTGGCCAAAATTTAATTTTTTTCAACAGGTCCGGACCTGTCCACTTTATCAGAAAAGGAGGTGTCTAAATTTGGGTAGTTTTGATCATCAAAAAAT
This sequence comes from Acipenser ruthenus, assembly GCF_902713425.1. NCBI lineage: Eukaryota > Metazoa > Chordata > Actinopteri > Acipenseriformes > Acipenseridae > Acipenser > Acipenser ruthenus. The sequence continues at coordinate 29,332 of NW_026708572.1, forward strand.
TGTGTTTTCTTGACATGTTAACCTGTAAGCTATTTCTAAAGCTCGGGCATCGAAATTATGAAGAAATAAAATTGGCCAAAATTTATTTTTTTCAAAAGGTCCGGACCTGTCCACTTTTTCAGAAAAGGAGGTGTCTAAATTTGGGTAGTTTTGATCATCAAAAAATTGTGTTTTCTTGACATGTTAACCTGTAAGCTATTTCTAAAGCTCGGGCATCGAAATTATGAAGAAATAAAATTGGCCAAAATTTATTTTTTTCAACAGGTCCGGACCTGTCCACTTTTTCAGAAAAGGATGTGTCTAAATTTGGGTAGTTTTGATCATCAAAAAATTGTGTTTTCTTGACATGTTAACCTGTAAGCTATTTCTAAAGCTCGGGCATCGAAATTATGAAGAAATAAAATTGGCCAAAATTTATTTTTTTTCAACAGGTCCGGACCTGTCCACTTTTTCAGAAAAGGAGGTGTCTAAATTTGGGTAGTTTTGATAATCAAAAAATTGTGTTTTCTTGACATGTTAACCTGTAAGCTATTTCTAAAGCTCGGGCATCGAAATTATGAAGAAATAAAATTGGCCAAAATTTAATTTTTTTCAACAGGTCCGGACCTGTCCACTTTTTCAGAAAAGGAGGTGTCTAAATTTGGGTAGTTTTGATCATCAAAAAATTGTGTTTTCTTGACATGTTAACCTGTAAGCTATTTCTAAAGCTCGGGCATCGAAATTATGAAGAAATAAAATTGGCCAAAATTTAATTTTTTTCAACAGGTCCGGACATGTCCACTTTTTCAGAAAAGGAGGTGTCTAAATTTGGGTAGTTTGATCATCAAAAAATTGTGTTTTCTTGACATGTTAACCTGTAAGCTATTTCTAAAGCTCGGGTATCGAAATTATGAAGAAATAAAATTGGCCAAAATTTTATTTTTTTCAACAGGTCCGGACCTGTCCACTTTTTCAGAAAAGGAGGTGTCTAAATTTGGGTAGTTTTGATCATCAAAAAATTGTGTTTTCTTGACATGTTAACCTGTAAGCTATTTCTAAAGCTCGGGCATCGAAATTATGAAGAAATAAAATTGGCCAAAATTTATTTTTTTTCAACAGGTCCGGACCTGTCCACTTTTTCAGAAAAGGAGGTGTCTAAATTTGGGTAGTTTTGATCATCAAAAAATTTTGTTTTCTTGACATGTTAACCTGTAAGCTATTTCTAAAGCTCGGGCATCGAAATTATGAAGAAATAAAATTGGCCAAAATTTTATTTTTTTCAACAGGTCCGGACCTGTCCACTTTTTCAGAAAAGGAGGTGTCTAAATTTGGGTAGTTTTGATCATCAAAAAATTGTGTTTTCTTGACATGTTAACCTGTAAACTATTTCTAAAGCTCGGGCATCGAAATTATGAAGAAATAAAATTGGCCAAAATTTTATTTTTTTCAACAGGTCCTGACCTGTCCACTTTTTCAGAAAAGGAGGTGTCTAAATTTGGGTAGTTTTGATCATCAAAAAATTGTGTTTTCTTGACATGTTAACCTGTAAGCTATTTCTAAAGCTCGGGCATCGAAATTATGAAGAAATAAAATTGGCCAAAATTTAATTTTTTTCAACAGGTCCGGACCTGTCCACTTTTTCAGAAAAGGAGGTGTCTAAATTTGGGTAGTTTTGATCATCAAAAAATTGTGTTTTCTTGACATGTTAACCTGTAAGCTATTTCTAAAGCTCGGGCATCGAAATTATGAAGAAATAAAATTGGCCAAAATTTATTTTTTTTCAACAGGTCCGGACCTGTCCACTTTTTCAGAAAAGGAGGTGTCTAAATTTGGGTAGTTTTGATCATCAAAAAATTGTGTTTTCTTGACATGTTAACCTGTAAGCTATTTCTAAAGCTCGGGCATCGAAATTATGAAGAAATAAAATTGGCCAAAATTTTATTTTTTTCAACAGGTCCGGACCTGTCCACTTTTTCAGAAAAGGAGGTGTCTAAATTTGGGTAGTTTTGATCATCAAAAAATTGTGTTTTCTTGACATGTTAACCTGTAAGCTATTTCTAAAGCTCGGGCATCGAAATTATGAAGAAATAAAATTGGCCAAAATTTTATTTTTTTCAACAGGTCCGGACCTGTCCACTTTTTCAGAAAAGGAGGTGTCTAAATTTGGGTAGTTTTGATCATCAAAAATTGTGTTTTCTTGACATGTTAACCTGTAAGCTATTTCTAAAGCTCGGGCATCGAAATTATGAAGAAATAAAATTGGCCAAAATTTAATTTTTTTCAACAGGTCCGGACCTGTCCACTTTTTCTGAAAAGGAGGTGTCTAAATTTGGGTAGTTTTGATCATCAAAAAATTGTGTTTTCTTGACATGTTAACCTGTAAGCAATTTCTAAAGCTCGGGCATCGAAATTATGAAGAAATAAAATTGGCCAAAATTTTTTTTTTTTCAACAGGTCCGGACCTGTCCACTTTTTCAGAAAAGGAGGTGTCTAAATTTGGGTAGTTTTGATCATCAAAAAATTGTGTTTTCTTGACATGTTAACCTGTAAGCTATTTCTAAAGCTCGGGCATCGAAATTATGAAGAAATAAAATTGGCCAAAATTTATTTTTTTTCAACAGGTCCGGACCTGTCCACTTTTTCAGAAAAGTAGGTGTCTAAATTTGGGTAGTTTTGATCATCAAAAAATTGTGTTTTCTTGACATGTTAACCTGTAAGCTATTTCTAAAGCTCGGGCATCGAAATTATGAAGAAATAAAATTGGCCAAAATTTAATTTTTTTCAACAGGTCCGGACCTGTCCACTTTTTCAGAAAAGGAGGTGTCTAAATTTGGGTAGTTTTGATCATCAAAAAATTGTGTTTTCTTGACATGTTAACCTGTAAGCTATTTCTAAAGCTCGGGCATCGAAATTATGAAGAAATAAAATTGGCCAAAATTTTATTTTTTTCAACAGGTCCGGACCTGTCCACTTTTTCAGAAAAGGAGGTGTCTAAATTTGGGTAGTTTTGATCATCAAAAAATTGTGTTTTCTTGACATGTTAACCTGTAAGCTATTTCTAAAGCTCGGGCATCGAAATTATGAAGAAATAAAATTGGCCAAAATTTAATTTTTTTCAACAGGTCCGGACCTGTCCACTTTTTCAGAAAAGGAGGTGTCTAAATTTGGGTAGTTTTGATCATCAAAAAATTGTGTTTTCTTGACATGTTAACCTGTAAGCTATTTCTAAAGCTCGGGCATCGAAATTATGAAGAAATAAAATTGGCCAAAATTTATTTTTTTTCAACAGGTCCGGACCTGTCCACTTTTTCAGAAAAGGAGGTGTCTAAATTTGGGTAGTTTTGATCATCAAAAAATTGTGTTTTCTTGACATGTTAACCTGTAAGCTATTTCTAAAGCTCGGGCATCGAAATTATGAAGAAATAAAATTGGCCAAAATTTAATTTTTTTCAACAGGTCCGGACCTGTCCACTTTTTCAGAAAAGGAGGTGTCTAAATTTGGGTAGTTTTGATCATCAAAAAATTGTGTTTTCTTGACATGTTAACCTGTAAGCTATTTCTAAAGCTCGGGCATCGAAATTATGAAGAAATAAAATTGGCCAAAATTTATTTTTTTTCAACAGGTCTGGACCTGTCCACTTTTTCAGAAAAGGAGGTGTCTAAATTTGGGTAGTTTTGATCATCAAAAAATTGTGTTTTCTTGACATGTTAACCTGTAAGCTATTTCTAAAGCTCGGGCATCGAAATTATGAAGAAATAAAATTGGCCAAAATTTTATTTTTTTCAACAGGTCCGGACCTGTCCACTTTTTCAGAAAAGGAGGTGTCTAAATTTGGGTAGTTTTGATCATCAAAAAATTCTGTTTTCTTGACATGTTAACCTGTAAGCTATTTCTAAAGCTCGGGCATCGAAATTATGAAGAAATAAAATTGGCCAAAATTTATTTTTTTCAAAAGGTCCGGACCTGTCCACTTTTTCAGAAAAGTAGGTGTCTAAATTTGGGTAGTTTTGATCATCAAAAAATTGTGTTTTCTTGACATGTTAACCTGTAAGCTATTTCTAAAGCTTGGGCATCGAAATTTTGAAGAAATCAAATTGGCCAAAATTTATTTTTTTTCAACAGGTCCGGACCTGTCCACTTTTTCAGAAAAGGAGGTGTCTAAATTTGGGTAGTTTTGATCATCAAAAAATTGTGTTTTCTTGACATGTTAACCTGTAAGCTATTTCTAAAGCTCGGGCATCGAAAATATGAAGAAATAAAATTGGCCAAAATTTAATTTTTTTCAACAGGTCCGGACCTGTCCACTTTTTCAGAAAAGTAGGTGTCTAAATTTGGGTAGTTTTGATCATCAAAAAATTGTGTTTTCTTGACATGTTAACCTGTAAGCTATTTCTAAAGCTCGGGCATCGAAATTATGAAGAAATAAAATTGGCCAAAATTTATTTTTTTCAACAGGTCCGGACCTGTCCACTTTTTCAGAAAAGGAGGTGTCTAAATTTGGGTAGTTTTGATCATCAAAAAATTGTGTTTTCTTGACATGTTAACCTGTAAGCTATTTCTAAAGCTCGGGCATCGAAATTATGAAGAAATAAAATTGGCCAAAATTTATTTTTTTTCAACAGGTCCGGACCTGTCCACTTTTTCAGAAAAGGAGGTGTCTAAATTTGGGTAGTTTTGATCATCAAAAAATTGTGTTTTCTTGACATGTTAACCTGTAAGCTATTTCTAAAGCTCGGGCATCGAAATTATGAAGAAATAAAATTGGCCAAAATTTAATTTTTTTCAACAGGTCCGGACCTGTCCACTTTTTCAGAAAAGGAGGTGTCTAAATGTGGGTAGTTTTGATCATCAAAAAATTGTGTTTTCTTGACATGTTAACCTGTAAGCTATTTCTAAAGCTCGGGCATCGAAATTATGAAGAAATAAAATTGGCCAAAATTTAATTTTTTTCAACAGGTCCGGACCTGTCCACTTTTTCAGAAAAGGAGGTGTCTAAATTTGGGTAGTTTTGATCATCAAAAAATGGTGTTTTCTTGACATGTTAACCTGTAAGCTATTTCTAAAGCTCGGGCATCGAAATTATGAAGAAATAAAATTGGCCAAAATTTAATTTTTTTCAACAGGTCCGGACCTGTCCACTTTTTCAGAAAAGGAGGTGTCTAAATTTGGGTAGTTTTGATCATCAAAAAATTGTGTTTTCTTGACATGTTAACCTGTAAGCTATTTCTAAAGCTCGGGCATCGAAATTATGAAGAAATAAAATTGGCCAAAATTTAATTTTTTTCAACAGGTCCGGACCTGTCCACTTTTTCAGAAAAGGAGGTGTCTAAATTTGGGTAGTTTTGATCATCAAAAAATTGTGTTTTCTTGACATGTTAACCTGTAAGCTATTTCTAAAGCTCGGGCATCGAAATTATGAAGAAATAAAATTGGCCAAAATTTAATTTTTTTCAACAGGTCCGGACCTGTCCACTTTTTCAGAAAAGTAGGTGTCTAAATTTGGGTAGTTTTGATCATCAAAAAATTGTGTTTTCTTGACATGTTAACCTGTAAGCTATTTCTAAAGCTCGGGCATCGAAATTATGAAGAAATAAAATTGGCCAAAATTTATTTTTTTCAAAAGGTCCGGACCTGTCCACTTTTTCAGAAAAGGAGGTGTCTAAATTTGGGTAGTTTTGATCATCAAAAAATTGTGTTTTCTTGACATGTTAACCTGTAAGCTATTTCTAAAGCTCGGGCATCGAAATTATGAAGAAATAAAATTGGCCAAAATTTAATTTTTTTCAACAGGTCCGGACCTGTCCACTTTTTCAGAAAAGGAGGTGTCTAAATTTGGGTAGTTTTGATCATCAAAAAATTGTGTTTTCTTGACATGTTAACCTGTAAGCTATTTCTAAAGCCCGGGCATCGAAATTATGAAGAAATAAAATTGGCCAAAATTTATTTTTTTCAAAAGGTCCGGACCTGTCCACTTTTTCAGAAAAGGAGGTGTCTAAATTTGGGTAGTTTTGATCATCAAAAAATTGTGTTTTCTTGACATGTTAACCTGTAAGCTATTTCTAAAGCTCGGGCATCGAAATTATGAAGAAATAAAATTGGCCAAAATTTATTTTTTTCAAAAGGTCCGGACCTGTCCACTTTTTCAGAAAAGGAGGTGTCTAAATTTGGGTAGTTTTGATCATCAAAAAATTGTGTTTTCTTGACATGTTAACCTGTAAGCTATTTCTAAAGCTCGGGCATCGAAATTATGAAGAAATAAAATTGGCCAAAATTTATTTTTTTTCAACAGGTCCGGACCTGTCCACTTTTTCAGAAAAGGAGGTGTCTAAATTTGGGTAGTTTTGATCATCAAAAAATTGTGTTTTCTTGACATGTTAACCTGTAAGCTATTTCTAAAGCTCGGGCATCGAAATTATGAAGAAATAAAATTGGCCAAAATTTATTTTTTTTCAACAGGTCCGGACCTGTCCACTTTTTCAGAAAAGTAGGTGTCTAAATTTGGGTAGTTTTGATCATCAAAAAATTGTGTTTTCTTGACATGTTAACCTGTAAGCTATTTCTAAAGCTCGGGCATCGAAATTATGAAGAAATAAAATTGGCCAAAATTTATTTTTTTTCAACAGGTCCGGACCTGTCCACTTTTTCAGAAAAGGAGGTGTCTAAATTTGGGTAGTTTTGATCATCAAAAAATTGTGTTTTCTTGACATGTTAACCTGTAAGCTATTTCTAAAGCTCGGGCATCGAAATTATGAAGAAATAAAATTGGCCAAAATTTATTTTTTTTCAACAGGTCCGGACCTGTCCACTTTTTCAGAAAAGGAGGTTCTAAATTTGGGTAGTTTTGATCATCAAAAAATTGTGTTTTCTTGACATGTTAACCTGTAAGCTATTTCTAAAGCTCGGGCATCGAAATTATGAAGAAATAAAATTGGCCAAAATTTATTTTTTTCAAAAGGTCCGGACCTGTCCACTTTTTCAGAAAAGTAGGTGTCTAAATTTGGGTAGTTTTGATCATCAAAAAATTGTGTTTTCTTGACATGTTAACCTGTAAGCTATTTCTAAAGCTTGGGCATCGAAATTTTGAAGAAATCAAATTGGCCAAAATTTATTTTTTTTCAACAGGTCCGGACCTGTCCACTTTTTCAGAAAAGGAGGTGTCTAAGTTTGGGTAGTTTTGATCATCAAAAAATTGTGTTTTCTTGACATGTTAACCTGTAAGCTATTTCTAAAGCTCGGGCATCGAAATTATGAAGAAATAAAATTGGCCAAAATTTATTTTTTTTCAACAGGTCCGGACCTGTCCACTTTTTCAGAAAAGGAGGTGTCTAAATTTGGGTAGTTTTGATCATCAAAAAATTGTGTTTTCTTGACATGTTAACCTGTAAGCTATTTCTAAAGCTCGGGCATCGAAATTATGAAGAAATAAAATTGGCCAAAATTTAATTTTTTTCAACAGGTCCGGACCTGTCCACTTTTTCAGAAAAGGAGGTGTCTAAATTTGGGTAGTTTTGATCATCAAAAAATTGTGTTTTCTTGACATGTTAACCTGTAAGCTATTTCTAAAGCTCGGGCATCGAAATTATGAAGAAATAAAATTGGCCAAAATTTAATTTTTTTCAACAGGTCCGGACCTGTCCACTTTTTCAGAAAAGGAGGTGTCTAAATTTGGGTAGTTTTGATCATCAAAAAATTGTGTTTTCTTGACATGTTAACCTGTAAGCTATTTCTAAAGCTCGGGCATCGAAATTATGAAGAAATAAAATTGGCCAAAATTTATTTTTTTTCAACAGGTCCGGACCTGTCCACTTTTTCAGAAAAGGAGGTGTCTAAATTTGGGTAGTTTTGATCATCAAAAAATTGTGTTTTCTTGACATGTTAACCTGTAAGCTATTTCTAAAGCTCGGGCATCGAAATTATGAAGAAATAAAATTGGCCAAAATTTTATTTTTTTCAACAGGTCCGGACCTGTCCACTTTTTCAGAAAAGTAGGTGTCTAAATTTGGGTAGTTTTGATCATCAAAAAATTGTGTTTTCTTGACATGTTAACCTGTAAGCTATTTCTAAAGCTCGGGCATCGAAATTATGAAGAAATAAAATTGGCCAAAATTTTATTTTTTTCAACAGGTCCGGACCTGTCCACTTTTTCTGAAAAGGAGGTGTCTAAATTTGGGTAGTTTTGATCATCAAAAAATTGTGTTTTCTTGACATGTTAACCTGTAAGCTATTTCTAAAGCTCGGGCATCGAAATTATGAAGAAATAAAATTGGCCAAAATTTATTTTTTTTCAACAGGTCCGGACCTGTCCACTTTTTCAGAAAAGGAGGTGTCTAAATTTGGGTAGTTTTGATCATCAAAAAATTGTGTTTTCTTGACATGTTAACCTGTAAGCTATTTCTAAAGCTCGGGCATCGAAATTATGAAGAAATAAAATTGGCCAAAATTTAATTTTTTTCAACAGGTCCGGACCTGTCCACTTTTTCAGAAAAGGAGGTGTCTAAATTTGGGTAGTTTTGATCATCAAAAAATTGTGTTTTCTTGACATGTTAACCTGTAAGCTATTTCTAAAGCTCGGGCATCGAAATTATGAAGAAATAAAATTGGCCAAAATTTAATTTTTTTCAACAGGTCCGGACCTGTCCACTTTTTCAGAAAAGGAGGTGTCTAAATTTGGGTAGTTTTGATCATCAAAAAATTGTGTTTTCTTGACATGTTAACCTGTAAGCTATTTCTAAAGCTCGGGCATCGAAATTATGAAGAAATAAAATTGGCCAAAATTAAATTTTTTTCAACAGGTCCGGACCTGTCCACTTTTTCAGAAAAGGAGGTGTCTAAATTTGGGTAGTTTTGATCATCAAAAAATTGTGTTTTCTTGACATGTTAACCTGTAAGCTATTTCTAAAGCTCAGGCATCGAAATTATGAAGAAATAAAATTGGCCAAAATTTTATTTTTTTCAACAGGTCCGGACCTGTCCACTTTTTCAGAAAAGGAGGTGTCTAAATTTGGGTAGTTTTGATCATCAAAAAATTGTGTTTTCTTGACATGTTAACCTGTAAGCTATTTCTAAAGCTCGGGCATCGAAATTATGAAGAAATAAAATTGGCCAAAATTTATTTTTTTCAAAAGGTCCGGACCTGTCCACTTTTTCAGAAAAGGATGTGTCTAAATTTGGGTAGTTTTGATCATCAAAAAATTGTGTTTTCTTGACATGTTAACCTGTAAGCTATTTCTAAAGCTCGGGCATCGAAATTATGAAGAAATAAAATTGGCCAAAATTTTATTTTTTTCAACATGTCCGGACCTGTCCACTTTTTCAGAAAAGGAGGTGTCTAAATTTGGGTAGTTTTGATCATCAAAAAATTGTGTTTTCTTGACATGTTAACCTGTAAGCTATTTCTAAAGCTCGGGCATCGAAATTATGAAGAAATAAAATTGGCCAAAATTTATTTTTTTCAACAGGTCCGGACCTGTCCACTTTTTCAGAAAAGGAGGTGTCTAAATTTGGGTAGTTTTGATCATCAAAAAATTGTGTTTTCTTGACATGTTAACCTGTAAGCTATTTCTAAAGCTCGGGCATCGAAATTATGAAGAAATAAAATTGGCCAAAATTTATTTTTTTCAAAAGGTCCGGACCTGTCCACTTTTTCAGAAAAGGAGGTGTCTAAATTTGGGTAGTTTTGATCATCAAAAAATTGTGTTTTCTTGACATGTTAACCTGTAAGCTATTTCTAAAGCTCGGGCATCGAAATTATGAAGAAATAAAATTGGCCAAAATTTTATTTTTTTCAACAGGTCCGGACCTGTCCACTTTTTCAGAAAAGGAGGTGTCTAAATTTGGGTAGTTTTGATCATCAAAAAATTGTGTTTTCTTGACATGTTAACCTGTAAGCTATTTCTAAAGCTCGGGCATCGAAATTATGAAGAAATAAAATTGGCCAAAATTTAATTTTTTTCAACAGGTCCGGACCTGTCCACTTTTTCAGAAAAGGAGGTGTCTAAATTTGGGTAGTTTTGATCATCAAAAAATTGTGTTTTCTTGACATGTTAACCTGTAAGCTATTTCTAAAGCTCGGGCATCGAAATTATGAAGAAATAAAATTGGCCAAAATTTTATTTTTTTCAACAGGTCCGGACCTGTCCACTTTTTCAGAAAAGGAGGTGTCTAAATTTGGGTAGTTTTGATCATCAAAAAATTGTGTTTTCTTGACATGTTAACCTGTAAGCTATTTCTAAAGCTCGGGCATCGAAATTATGAAGAAATAAAATTGGCCAAAATTTTATTTTTTTCAACAGGTCCGGACCTGTCCACTTTTTCAGAAAAGTAGGTGTTAAATTTGGGTAGTTTTGATCATCAAAAAATTGTGTTTTCTTGACATGTTAACCTGTAAGCTATTTCTAAAGCTCGGGCATCGAAATTATGAAGAAATAAAATTGGCCAAAATTTTATTTTTTTCAACAGGTCCGGACCTGTCCACTTTTTCAGAAAAGGAGGTGTCTAAATTTGGGTAGTTTTGATCATCAAAAAATTGTGTTTTCTTGACATGTTAACCTGTAAGCTATTTCTAAAGCTCGGGCATCGAAATTATGAAGAAATAAAATTGGCCAAAATTTAATTTTTTTCAACAGGTCCGGACCTGTCCACTTTTTCAGAAAAGGAGGTGTCTAAATTTGGGTAGTTTTGATCATCAAAAAATTGTGTTTTCTTGACATGTTAACCTGTAAGCTATTTCTAAAGCTCGGGCATCGAAATTATGAAGAAATAAAATTGGCCAAAATTTTATTTTTTTCAACAGGTCCGGACCTGTCCACTTTTTCAGAAAAGGAGGTGTCTAAATTTGGGTAGTTTTGATCATCAAAAAATTGTGTTTTCTTGACATGTTAACCTGTAAGCTATTTCTAAAGCTCGGGCATCGAAATTATGAAGAAATAAAATTGGCCAAAATTTAATTTTTTTCAACAGGTCTGGACCTGTCCACTTTTTCAGAAAAGGAGGTGTCTAAATTTGGGTAGTTTTGATCATCAAAAAATTGTGTTTTCTTGACATGTTAACCTGTAAGCTATTTCTAAAGCTCGGGCATCGAAATTATGAAGAAATAAAATTGGCCAAAATTTATTTTTTTCAAAAGGTCCGGACCTGTCCACTTTTTCAGAAAAGGAGGTGTCTAAATTTGGGTAGTTTTGATCATCAAAAAATTGTGTTTTCTTGACATGTTAACCTGTAAGCTATTTCTAAAGCTCGGGCATCGAAATTATGAAGAAATAAAATTGGCCAAAATTTTATTTTTTTCAACAGGTCCGGACCTGTCCACTTTTTCAGAAAAGGAGGTGTCTAAATTTGGGTAGTTTTGATCATCAAAAAATTGTGTTTTCTTGACATGTTAACCTGTAAGCTATTTCTAAAGCTCGGGCATCGAAATTATGAAGAAATTAAATTGGCCAGAATTTATTTTTTTTCAACAGGTCCGGACCTGTCCACTTTTTCAGAAAAGGAGGTGTCTAAATTTGGGTAGTTTTGATCATCAAAAAATTGTGTTTTCTTGACATGTTAACCTGTAAGCTATTTCTAAAGCTCGGGCATCGAAATTATGAAGAAATAAAATTGGCCAAAATTTAATTTTTTTCAACAGGTCTGGACCTGTCCACTTTTTCAGAAAAGGAGGTGTCTAAATTTGGGTAGTTTTGATCATCAAAAAATTGTGTTTTCTTGACATGTTAACCTGTAAGCTAATTCTAAAGCTCGGGCATCGAAATTATGAAGAAATAAAATTGGCCAAAATTTATTTTTTTCAAAAGGTCCGGACCTGTCCACTTTTTCAGAAAAGGAGGTGTCTAAATTTGGGTAGTTTTGATCATCAAAAAATTGTGTTTTCTTGACATGTTAACCTGTAAGCTATTTCTAAAGCTCGGGCATCGAAATTATGAAGAAATAAAATTGGCCAAAATTTTATTTTTTTCAACAGGTCCGGACCTGTCCACTTTTTCAGAAAAGGAGGTGTCTAAATTTGGGTAGTTTTGATCATCAAAAAATTGTGTTTTCTTGACATGTTAACCTGTAAGCTATTTCTAAAGCTCGGGCATCGAAATTATGAAGAAATAAAATTGGCCAGAATTTATTTTTTTTCAACAGGTCCGGACCTGTCCACTTTTTCAGAAAAGGAGGTGTCTAAATTTGGGTAGTTTTGATCATCAAAAAATGGTGTTTTCTTGACATGTTAACCTGTAAGCTATTTCTAAAGCTCGGGCATCGAAATTATGAAGAAATAAAATTGGCCAAAATTTAATTTTTTTCAACAGGTCCGGACCTGTCCACTTTTTCAGAAAAGGAGGTGTCTAAATTTGGGTAGTTTTGATCATCAAAAAATTGTGTTTTCTTGACATGTTAACCTGTAAGCTATTTCTAAAGCTCGGGCATCGAAATTATGAAGAAATAAAATTGGCCAAAATTTAATTTTTTTCAACAGGTCCGGACCTGTCCACTTTTTCAGAAAAGGAGGTGTCTAAATTTGGGTAGTTTTGATCATCAAAAAATTGTGTTTTCTTGACATGTTAACCTGTAAGCTATTTCTAAAGCTCGGGCATCGAAATTATGAAGAAATAAAATTGGCCAAAATTTAATTTTTTTCAACAGGTCCGGACCTGTCCACTTTTTCAGAAAAGTAGGTGTCTAAATTTGGGTAGTTTTGATCATCAAAAAATTGTGTTTTCTTGACATGTTAACCTGTAAGCTATTTCTAAAGCTCGGGCATCGAAATTATGAAGAAATAAAATTGGCCAAAATTTATTTTTTTCAAAAGGTCCGGACCTGTCCACTTTTTCAGAAAAGGAGGTGTCTAAATTTGGGTAGTTTTGATCATCAAAAAATTGTGTTTTCTTGACATGTTAACCTGTAAGCTATTTCTAAAGCTCGGGCATCGAAATTATGAAGAAATAAAATTGACCAAAATTTTATTTTTTTCAACAGGTCCGGACCTGTCCACTTTTTCAGAAAAGTAGGTGTCTAAATTTGGGTAGTTTTGATCATCAAAAAATTGTGTTTTCTTGACATGTTAACCTGTAAGCTATTTCTAAAGCTCGGGCATCGAAATTATGAAGAAATAAAATTGGCCAAAATTTATTTTTTTTCAACAGGTCCGGACCTGTCCACTTTTTCAGAAAAGTAGGTGTCTAAATTTGGGTAGTTTTGATCATCAAAAAATTGTGTTTTCTTGACATGTTAACCTGTAAGCTATTTCTAAAGCTCGGGCATCGAAATTATGAAGAAATAAAATTGGCCAAAATTTATTTTTTTTCAACAGGTCCGGACCTGTCCACTTTTTCAGAAAAGGAGGTGTCTAAATTTGGGTAGTTTTGATCATCAAAAAATTGTGTTTTCTTGACATGTTAACCTGTAAGCTATTTCTAAAGCTCGGGCATCGAAATTATGAAGAAATAAAATTGACCAAAATTTTATTTTTTTCAACAGGTCCGGACCTGTCCACTTTTTCAGAAAAGTAGGTGTCTAAATTTGGGTAGTTTTGATCATCAAAAAATTGTGTTTTCTTGACATGTTAACCTGTAAGCTATTTCTAAAGCTCGGGCATCGAAATTATGAAGAAATAAAATTGGCCAAAATTTATTTTTTTTCAACAGGTCCGGACCTGTCCACTTTTTCAGAAAAGGAGGTGTCTAAATTTGGGTAGTTTTGATCATCAAAAAATTGTGTTTTCTTGACATGTTAACCTGTAAGCTATTTCTAAAGCTCGGGCATCGAAATTATGAAGAAATAAAATTGGCCAAAATTTTATTTTTTTCAACAGGTCCGGACCTGTCCACTTTTTCAGAAAAGTAGGTGTCTAAATTTGGGTAGTTTTGATCATCAAAAAATTGTGTTTTCTTGACATGTTAACCTGTAAGCTATTTCTAAAGCTCGGGCATCGAAATTATGAAGAAATAAAATTGGCCAAAATTTATTTTTTTTCAACAGGTCCGGACCTGTCCACTTTTTCAGAAAAGTAGGTGTCTAAATTTGGGTAGTTTTGATCATCAAAAAATTGTGATTTCTTGACATGTTAACCTGTAAGCTATTTCTAAAGCTCGGGCATCGAAATTATGAAGAAATAAAATTGGCCAAAATTTATTTTTTTCAAAAGGTCCGGACCTGTCCACTTTTTCAGAAAAGGAGGTGTCTAAATTTGGGTAGTTTTGATCATCAAAAAATTGTGTTTTCTTGACATGTTAACCTGTAAGCTATTTCTAAAGCTCGGGCATCGAAATTATGAAGAAATAAAATTGGCCAAAATTTATTTTTTTCAAAAGGTCCGGACCTGTCCACTTTTTCAGAAAAGGAGGTGTCTAAATTTGGGTAGTTTTGATCGTCAAAAAATTGTGTTTTCTTGACATGTTAACCTGTAAGCTATTTCTAAAGCTCGGGCATCAAAATTATGAAGAAATAAAATTGGCCAAAATTTATTTTTTTTCAACAGGTCCGGACCTGTCCACTTTTTCAGAAAAGGAGGTGTCTAAATTTGGGTAGTTTTAATCATCAAAAATTGTGTTTTCTTGACATGTTAACCTGTAAGCTATTTCTAAAGCTCGGGCATCGAAATTATGAAGAAATAAAATTGGCCAAAATTTAATTTTTTTCAACAGGTCCGGACCTGTCCACTTTTTCAGAAAAGTAGGTGTCTAAATTTGGGTAGTTTTGATCATCATAAAATTGTGTTTTCTTGACATGTTAACCTGTAAGCTATTTCTAAAGCTCGGGCATCGAAATTATGAAGAAATAAAATTGGCCAAAATTTATTTTTTTTCAACAGGTCAGGACCTGTCCACTTTTTCAGAAAAGTAGGTGTCTAAATTTGGGTAGTTTTGATCATCAAAAAATTGTGTTTTCTTGACATGTTAACCTGTAAGCTATTTCTAAAGCTCGGGCATCGAAATTATGAAGAAATAAAATTGGCCAAAATTTTATTTTTTTCAACAGGTCCGGACCTGTCCACTTTTTCAGAAAAGTAGGTGTCTAAATTTGGGTAGTTTTGATCATCAAAAAATTGTGTTTTCTTGACATGTTAACCTGTAAGCTATTTCTAAAGCTCGGGCATCGAAATTATGAAGAAATAAAATTGACCAAAATTTTATTTTTTTCAACAGGTCCGGACCTGTCCACTTTTTCAGAAAAGTAGGTGTCTAAATTTGGGTAGTTTTGATCATCAAAAAATTGTGTTTTCTTGACATGTTAACCTGTAAGCTATTTCTAAAGCTCGGGCATCGAAATTATATTGGCCAAAATTTATTTTTTTCAACAGGTCCGGACCTGTCCACTTTTTCAGAAAAGTAGGTGTCTAAATTTGGGTAGTTTTGATCATCAAAAAATTGTGTTTTCTTGACATGTTAACCTGTAAGCTATTTCTAAAGCTCGGGCATCGAAATTATGAAGAAATAAAATTGGCCAAAATTTATTTTTTTTCAACAGGTCCGGACCTGTCCACTTTTTCAGAAAAGGAGGTGTCTAAATTTGGGTAGTTTTGATCATCAAAAAATTGTGTTTTCTTGACATGTTAACCTGTAAGCTATTTCTAAAGCTCGGGCATCGAAATTATGAAGAAATAAAATTGACCAAAATTTTATTTTTTTCAACAGGTCCGGACCTGTCCACTTTTTCAGAAAAGTAGGTGTCTAAATTTGGGTAGTTTTGATCATCAAAAAATTGTGTTTTCTTGACATGTTAACCTGTAAGCTATTTCTAAAGCTCGGGCATCGAAATTATGAAGAAATAAAATTGGCCAAAATTTATTTTTTTTCAACAGGTCCGGACCTGTCCACTTTTTCAGAAAAGGAGGTGTCTAAATTTGGGTAGTTTTGATCATCAAAAAATTGTGTTTTCTTGACATGTTAACCTGTAAGCTATTTCTAAAGCTCGGGCATCGAAATTATGAAGAAATAAAATTGGCCAAAATTTTATTTTTTTCAACAGGTCCGGACCTGTCCACTTTTTCAGAAAAGTAGGTGTCTAAATTTGGGTAGTTTTGATCATCAAAAAATTGTGTTTTCTTGACATGTTAACCTGTAAGCTATTTCTAAAGCTCGGGCATCGAAATTATGAAGAAATAAAATTGGCCAAAATTTATTTTTTTTCAACAGGTCCGGACCTGTCCACTTTTTCAGAAAAGTAGGTGTCTAAATTTGGGTAGTTTTGATCATCAAAAAATTGTGATTTCTTGACATGTTAACCTGTAAGCTATTTCTAAAGCTCGGGCATCGAAATTATGAAGAAATAAAATTGGCCAAAATTTATTTTTTTCAAAAGGTCCGGACCTGTCCACTTTTTCAGAAAAGGAGGTGTCTAAATTTGGGTAGTTTTGATCATCAAAAAATTGTGTTTCTTGACATGTTAACCTGTAAGCTATTTCTAAAGCTCGGGCATCGAAATTATGAAGAAATAAATTGGCCAAAATTTATTTTTTTCAAAAGGTCCGGACCTGTCCACTTTTTCAGAAAAGGAGGTGTCCTAAATTTGGGTAGTTTTGATCGTCAAAAAATTGTGTTTTCTT
>NW_026708573.1:0-2500 GCF_902713425.1 Acipenser ruthenus
ATTATACAGCAACACCAAACACGATTCAGACAGTCCCCCTGAGTTTCAATCTGCATAGTTTTATATATTATACAGCAACACCAAACACGATTCAGACAGCCCCCCTGAGCTTCAATCTGCATAGTTTTATATATTATACAGCAACACCAAACACGATTCAGACAGTCCCCCTGAGTTTCAATCTGCATAGTTTTATATATTATACAGCAACACCAAACACGATTCAGACAGTCCCCCTGAGTTTCAATCTGCATAGTTTTATATATTATACAGCAACACCAAACACGATTCAGACAGTCCCCCTGAGTTTCAATCTGCATAGTTTTATATATTATACAGCAACACCAAACACGATTCAGACAGTCCCCCTGAGCTTCAATCTGCATAGTTTTATATATTATACAGCAACACCAAACACGATTCAGACAGTCCCCCTGAGCTTCAATCTGCATAGTTTTATATATTATACAGCAACACCAAACACGATTCAGACAGCCCCCCTGAGTTTCAATAGCCATAGTTTTATATATTATACAGCAACACCAAACACGATTCAGACAGTCCCCCTGAGTTTCAATCTGCATAGTTTTATATATTATACAGCAACACCAAACACGATTCAGACAGTCCCCCTGAGTTTCAATCTGCATAGTTTTATATATTATACAGCAACACCAAACACGATTCAGACAGTCCCCCTGAGCTTCAATCTGCATAGTTTTATATATTATACAGCAACACCAAACACGATTCAGACAGTCCCCCTGAGCTTCAATCTGCATAGTTTTATATATTATACAGCAACACCAAACACGATTCAGACAGTCCCTCTGAGTTTCAATCTGCATAGTTTTATATATTATACAGCAACACCAAACACGATTCAGACAGTCCCCCTGAGCTTCAATCTGCATAGTTTTATATATTATACAGCAACACCAAACACGATTCAGACAGTCCCCCTGAGTTTCAATCTGCATAGTTTTATATATTATACAGCAACACCAAACACGATTCAGACAGTCCCCCTGAGCTTCAATCTGCATAGTTTTATATATTATACAGCAACACCAAACACGATTCAGACAGTCCCCCTGAGCTTCAATCTGCATAGTTTTATATATTATACAGCAACACCAAACACGATTCAGACAGTCCCCCTGAGTTTCAATCTGCATAGTTTTATATATTATACAGCAACACCAAACACGATTCAGACAGTCCCCCTGAGTTTCAATCTGCATAGTTTTATATATTATACAGCAACACCAAACACGATTCAGACAGTCCCCCTGAGCTTCAATCTGCATAGTTTTATATATTATACAGCAACACCAAACACGATTCAGACAGTCCCCCTGAGCTTCAATCTGCATAGTTTTATATATTATACAGCAACACCAAACACGATTCAGACAGTCCCCCTGAGCTTCAATCTGCATAGTTTTATATATTATACAGCAACACCAAACACGATTCAGACAGTCCCCCTGAGTTTCAATCTGCATAGTTTTATATATTATACAGCAACACCAAACACGATTCAGACAGTCCCCCCTGAGTTTCAATCTGCATAGTTTTATATATTATACAGCAACACCAAACACGATTCAGACAGTCCCCCTGAGTTTCAATCTGCATAGTTTTATATATTATACAGCAGTGACACGAACCCGCCCCCCCTGCTTCAGCAACACTCTGCCCCCTAGTGGATGGAGTACAATATTTCCTAATAATTATTTATTTCCAGGATGAAGACAGGCCCAGAAGAGGCAGAATGCAAAAACGGTAAAAAATAATAATACTAAATTTGAGAAATCTGTGTGTGTCTGTCTGTCTGTCTGTCTGTGTCTGTCTGTCTGTCTGTCTGTGTGTCTATCTGTAGTTTTTCATGTTTCTCACTTAAAGGGACGGCCTCTGTTTATTTTTTGTCCAATCACAGCTGATGATAATTAAAGGGGCGGTCTTTACTTGTTTATTTTCCATCCTGGTTGAGTTTTGTGACAATTAAAGGGGCGTGCTTTTTCTGTATTATTTGTCCAGGGATGGTTAATAGGTTAAAGGGATGGTCTCAGTTTGTTTATTTTTTTTTTTCATCCAGGGAGAGTTTTGCGCTGGTTAAAGGGGCGGTTCTTTATCTCCCGGAAGGCGAAGAGGCACAGGAAGTAGACAATGAGGAAGCCCCGCCCCCTACGCTGCCCCGCTCCCAAACGAAAAGCTCCAGAGCTCAACACTGCCACCTGCAGCACATGGTCGCGCTACTGCGGCCTGAAGACAGACTCAAACTGGTGAGAAACACAAACCAGGAACTCCATAGTGTTATATATTATACACCAAACACGATTCAGACAGTCCCCCTGAGTTTCAATCTGCATAGTTTTATATATTATACAGCAACACCAAACACGATTCAGACAGTCCCCCTGAGCTTCAATCTGCATAGTTTTATATATTATACAGCAACACCAAACACGATTCAGACAGTCCCCCTGAGTTTCAA
>NW_026708573.1:7500-45823 GCF_902713425.1 Acipenser ruthenus
GAGTTTAAAGAATTCATTGATAAACAGACGATGGTGATTTTGGCTCAAATGGACAAACCTTCCAAAATATTTGACTACCTCTACTTGGTAAGTGTGTCTGTGTGTCTACCAGACCTCTCTGTGCTTTACAATGCTTCCCTATGCTTTACCAGACCTCTCTGTGCTTTACAATGCTTCCCTATGCTTTACCAGACCTCTCTGTGCTTTACAATGCTTCCCTATGCTTTACCAGACCTCTCTGTGCTTTACAATGCTTCCCTATGCTTCACCAGACCTCTCTGTGCTTTACAATGCTTCCCTATGCTTTACCAGACCTCTCTGTGCTTTACAATGCTTCCCTATGCTTTACCATGCCTCTGTGCTTTACAATGCTTCCCTATGCTTTACCAGACCTCTCTGTGCTTTACAATGCTTCCCTATGCTTTACCAGACCTCTCTGTGCTTTACAATGCTTCCCTATGCTTTACCACACCTCTCTGTGCTTTACAATGCTTCCCTATGCTTTACCAGACCTCTCTGTGCTTTACAATGCTTCCCTATGCTTTACCAGACCTCTCTGTGCTTTACAATGCTTCCCTATGCTTTACCATGCCTCTGTGCTTTACAATGCTTCCCTATGCTTTACCAGACCTCTCTGTGCTTTACAATGCTTCCCTATGCTTTACCACACCTCTCTGTGCTTTACAATGCTTCCCTATGCTTTACCACACCTCTCTGTGCTTTACAATGCCTCCCTATGCTTTACCAGACCTCTCTGTGCTTTACAATGCTTCCCTATGCTTTACCACACCTCTCTGTGCTTTACAATGCTTCCCTATGCTTTACCAGACCTCTCTGTGCTTTACAATGCTTCCCTATGCTTTACCAGACCTCTCTGTGCTTTACAATGCTTCCCTATGCTTTATCAGACCTCTCTGTGCTTTACAATGCTTCCCTATGCTTTACCAGACCTCTCTGTGCTTTACAATGCTTCACTATGCTTTACCAGACCTCTCTGTGCTTTACAATGCTTCCCTATGCTTTACCAGACCTCTCTGTGCTTTACAATGCTTCCCTATGCTTTACCACACCTCTCTGTGCTTTACAATGCTTCCCTATGCTTTACCAGACCTCTCTGTGCTTTACAATGCTTCCCTATGCTTTACCAGACCTCTCTGTGCTTTACAATGCTTCCCTATGCTTTATCAGACCTCTCTGTGCTTTACAATGCTTCCCTATGCTTTACCAGACCTCTCTGTGCTTTACAATGCTTTCCTATGCTTTACCAGACCTCTCTGTGCTTTACAATGCTTCCCTATGCTTTACCAGACCTCTCTGTGCTTTACAATGCTTCCCTATGCTTTACCACACCTCTCTGTGCTTTACAATGCTTCCCTATGCTTTACCAGACCTCTCTGTGCTTTACAATGCTTCCCTATGCTTTACCAGACCTCTCTGTGCTTTACAATGCTTCCCTGTGCTTTACCAGACCTCACTGTGCTTTCTTTCTTTCCTTCCTTCCTTCTAATTTAAACATTTTCAGGTTGTTCAGTTTCGTGATCTTTCAGTTTTATCCTCTAGGGCTCGGAATGGAACGCAGCGAACTTTGAAGAACTTCAGAGAAACGGGTAAAAAATAAGCTGCTGTAATCTCTTGGTCGTCTCTTTCCTGATCTGCAGATGTTGATGATGTCATTTCTGTCCTCCACCACACGGCTGAAGCACTATCAGGAGCATCGCTGATCCATTCCGCTGTGCTCCATTCCATTCCATTCCATTCCATTCCGCTCTGCTCCATTCCATTCCATTCCATTCCATTCCATTCCGCTCTGCTCCATTCCATTCCATTCCATTCCACTCTGCTCCATTCCATTCCATTCCATTCCATTCCATTCCACTCTGCTCCATTCCATTCCATTCCATTCCATTCCATTCCACTCCGCTCTGCTCCATTCCATTCCATTCCATTCCATTCCATTCCACTCTGCTCCATTCCATTCCATTCCATTCCATTCCATTCCACTCCGCTCTGCTCCATTCCATTCCATTCCATTCCATTCCATTCCACTCTGCTCCATTCCATTCCATTCCATTCCGCTCTGCTCCATTCCATTCCATTCCATTCCATTCCATTCCACTCCGCTCTGCTCCATTCCATTCCATTCCATTCCACTCTGCTCCATTCCATTCCATTCCATTCCATTCCATTCCACTCCGCTCTGCTCCATTCCATTCCATTCCATTCCACTCTGCTCCATTCCATTCCATTCCATTCCATTCCATTCCGCTCTGCTCCATTCCATTCCATTCCATTCCATTCCATTCCACTCTGCTCCATTCCATTCCATTCCATTCCATTCCATTCCACTCCGCTCTGCTCCATTCCATTCCATTCCATTCCACTCTGCTCCATTCCATTCCATTCCATTCCATTCCATTCCGCTCTGCTCCATTCCATTCCATTCCATTCCACTCTGCTCCATTCCATTCCATTCCATTCCATTCCATTCCACTCTGCTCCATTCCATTCCATTCCATTCCATTCCATTCCATTCCGCTCTGCTCCATTCCATTCCATTCCATTCTGCTCTGCTCCATTCCTCTCCATTCCACTCCATTCTGTTCAATTATATTCCATTATTTTCTATTGGACTCACATTATATATATATATATATATATATATATATATATATATATATATATATATATATATCCCCACTCTATCCCCACTCTCTCCTCTCTCCTCCTCTCTCATCTCTCTCTCTCTCTCCTCTCCTCTCTCCTCTCTCTCCTCTCCTTTCCCCTCTCCTCTCTCCTCTCTCTTCCTCTCCTCTCTCCTCTCCTCTCTCTCTCTCCTCCCCTCTCCTCTCTCCTCTCTCTCCTCTCTCTCTCCTCCCCTCTCCTCTCTCCTCTCCTCTCCTCTCTGTTTCTCCTCTCTCATCTCTCCCCCTCTCCTCTCTCTCCTCTCTCCTCTCCTCTCCTCTCTCATCTCTCTCTTTCTTTCTTTCTCTCTCTCCTCTCTCTCTCCTCTCCTCTCCTCCTCTCCTCTCTCCTCTCTGTCTCTCCTCTCTCCTCCCCTCTCTCTCTCTCTCTCTCCTCCTCTCTCCTCCTCTCCTCTCTCCTCCTCTCCTCTCTGTCTCTCCTCTCTTCTCCCCTCTCTCTCTCCTCTCCTCTCTCCTCCCCTCGCCTCTCCTCTCTGGCTCATGTTGTGTCGTGTAGGTTTCAAGGGAGGAAGCTGGTGTCTCTGCATATGAAAAAAAAATACCTTCCTTTGTGGGAAAACAGACACAAACTGGACTGTCAACAATCTTTCTTGTGTTTTCTTTCTTTTTTTTTAGCTGCCTGGATAAAGAACTACAGCTCCCATCACCCCTCACTGTTTCTGTCATTGCAGAGGCATGCTGGGAGCCGTAGTTTTGTATCCCGATTCTGTCTCAAGCAGCATTTCCATTGTAAACACACACACAATATACTGCAGTAAAACCTGTCTCTATAGCTGCCTGGATAAAGAACTACAGCTCCCAGCATCCTTCACTGTTACTACCAGTGCAGAGGCATGCTGGGAGCTGTAGTTTTTACTCAGATTCTCAATCCTGATCATTTCTAGCAACACTTATTCTTAACAACCACAATAATAAGGAGGAGAATAAGAATAATAATAATAATAATAATAATAATAATAATAATAATCAAAGAACGACTCATTGTGATTGCTGTGCTGTTTGATTGTCATGTTGTTGGCTTGTTTTGCAGCGTTGGCTTCATTCTGAACGTGACGCGTGAGATTGATAATTTCTTCCCGGAGTCCATGCAGTATTTCAACATCCGCGTTTACGACGAGGAGGCAACAGAGCTGCTGCCTTACTGGAACAAAACCTACCAGTTCATCAGCAGAGCCAGGTAGAGAGAGGAGCAGAGAGCCAGGTAGAGAGAGGAGCAGAGCCTACCTCAGCGTCTTCAGTGTAAATTCAATAACAAACGTTTCCCCTCCTCTCCCCTTTGTCCTCTCTGCTGTCTCTTCTCTCTCCCCCTCTCCTCCCCTCCTCTCTCCTCCCTCCTCTCCCCTCTGTACTCTCTCCCCTCTGCTCTGTCCCCCTGTCTTCTCCTCTCTCCTCGCTCTCTCCCCTCTCCTCTCTCCTCTCCTCTCTCCTCTCCTCTCTCCCCTCCTCTCTCCTCTCTCCTCTCCCCTCTCCTCCCCTCTCCTCTCCTCTCTCCTCTCTCCTCCTCTCTCTCCCCTCCTCTCCTCTCTCCTCTCTCCTCTCCTCTCTCCCCTCCTCTCTCCTCTCTCCTCTCCCCTCTCCTCCCCTCTCCTCTCCTCTCTCCTCTCTCCTCTCTCCTCTCTCTCTCCTCTCTCCTCTCTCCTCTCTCCTCCTCTCTCCTCTCTCCTCTCCTCTCTCCTCTCTCCTCCTCTCTCCTCTCTCCCCTCCTCTCTCAGACAGTCTGGTAGTTGTGTTCTGGTTCATTGTAAGATGGGGGTGAGTCGCTCTGCCTCCACGGTGGTTGCCTTTGCTATGAAGGAGTGTGGCTGGAGTCTGGATGAGGCTCTGAGGTACGTGAAGGAGAGGAGGGGCATCGCGAACCCCAACCCCAGCTTCATGAGGCAGCTGAGGATCTACGAGGGCATCCTGGACGCCAGGTACACAAGACAGAGCCGCCCCCTCTAACTCCTCCCCTCAGAATACAGGCCCTCCCCCTCTAACCCCTCCCCTCACAATACAGACCCTCCCCCTCTAACCCCTCCCCTCAGAATACAGGCCCTCCCCCTCTACTCCCTCCCCTCAGAATACAGGCCCTCCCCCTCTACCCCCTCCCCTCACAATACAGACTCTCCCCCTCTCTAACTCCTCCCCTCAGAATACAGACCCCTCCCCCTCTACTCCCTCCCCTCAGAATGAGAGGCAGTGTGGTCCAGTGTGGTCCAGTGTGGTCCAGTGGTTAAAGAAAAGGACTTGTAACCAGGAGGTCCCCGGTTCAAATCCTTCCTCAGCCACTGACTCATTGTGTGACCCTGAGCAAGTCACTTCACCTCCTTGTGCTTCGTCTTTCGGGTGAGACGTAGTTGTAAGTGACTCTGCAGCTGATGCATAGTTCACACACCCTAGTCTCTGTAAGTCGCCTTGGATAAAGGCGCCTGCTAAATAAACAAATAATAATAATAATAATAATAAGACCCTCCCCCTCTAACTCCTCCCCTCATACTACAGGCTCCTCCCCTATCACTAACCCCTCCCCTCCCTACCTAACCCCTCCCCTCAGAATACAGGACCCTCTCTACAGCTGCCTGTAACAATAACAAGAGACAGGATCGGAGCAAAAACTACAGCTCCCAGCATGCCTCAGCCCTGGCAGTAACAGTGAAGGATGAAGGGAGCTGTAGTGCAGTCCAGGGAGGGCAGAGGCATGCTGGGAGCTGTAGTGCAGTCCAGGGAGGGCAGAGGCATGCTGGGAGCTGTAGTGCAGTCCAGGGAGGGCAGAGGCATGCTGGGAGCTGTAGTGCAGTCCAGGATGTGCAGAGGCATGCTGGGAGCTGCAGTGCAGTCCAGGGTGTGCAGAGGCATGCTGGGAGCTGTAGTGCAGTCCAGGGTGTGCAGAGGCATGCTGGGAGCTGTAGTGCAGTCCAGGGTGTGCAGAGGCATGCTGGGAGCTGTAGTGCAGTCCAGGGGGAGTGCAGAGGCATGCTGGGAGCTGTAGTGCAGTCCAGGGGGTGTGCAGAGGCATGCTGGGAGCTGCAGTGCAGTCCAGGGGGAGTGCAGAGGCATGCTGGGAGCTGTAGTGCAGTCCAGGGGGAGTGCAGAGGCATGCTGGGAGCTGTAGTGCAGTCCAGGGGGAGTGCAGAGGCATGCTGGGAGCTGCAGTGCAGTCCAGGGGGAGTGCAGAGGCATGCTGGGAGCTGTAGTGCAGTCCAGGGGGAGTGCAGAGGCATGCTGGGAGCTGTAGTGCAGTCCAGGGGGAGTGCAGAGGCTTGCTGGGAGCTGTAGTGCAGTCCAGGGAGAGTGCCGAGGCATGCTGGGAGCTGCAGTGCAGTCCAGGGGGAGTGCAGAGGCATGCTGGGAGCTGTAGTGCAGTCCAGGGGGAGTGCAGAGGCATGCTGGGAGCTGTAGTTGTTGTAGTTTTTGCTGTGATTCTGTCTCTATCGTTGTTTCAGTAAGCAGCAACACAACGCTCTGTGGAGGAGGAAGTCCAGGGGGAGGGCAGAGGCATGCTGGGAGCTGTAGTCCAGTCCAGGGGGAGTGCAGAGGCATGCTGGGAGCTGCAGTGCAGTCCAGGGGGAGTGCAGAGGCATGCTGGGAGCTGTAGTGCAGTCCAGGGGGAGTGCAGAGGCATGCTGGGAGCTGTAGTGCAGTCCAGGGAGAGTGCAGAGGCATGCTGGGAGCTGTAGTGCAGTCCAGGGGGAGGGCAGAGGCATGCTGGGAGCTGTAGTGCAGTCCAGGGTGTGCAGAGGCATGCTGGGAGCTGCAGTGCAGTCCAGGGGGAGTGCAGAGGCATGCTGGGAGCTGTAGTGCAGTCCAGGGTGTGCAGAGGCATGCTGGGAGCTGTAGTGCAGTCCAGGGTGTGCAGAGGCATGCTGGGAGCTGTAGTGCAGTCCAGGGGGAGTGCAGAGGCATGCTGGGAGCTGTAGTGCAGTCCAGGGGGTGTGCAGAGGCATGCTGGGAGCTGCAGTGCAGTCCAGGGGGAGTGCAGAGGCATGCTGGGAGCTGTAGTGCAGTCCAGGGGGTGTGCAGAGGCATGCTGGGAGCTGCAGTGCAGTCCAGGGGGAGTGCAGAGGCATGCTGGGAGCTGTAGTGCAGTCCAGGGGGAGTGCAGAGGCATGCTGGGAGCTGTAGTGCAGTCCAGGGGGAGTGCAGAGGCATGCTGGGAGCTGCAGTGCAGTCCAGGGGGAGTGCAGAGGCATGCTGGGAGCTGTAGTGCAGTCCAGGGGGAGTGCAGAGGCATGCTGGGAGCTGTAGTGCAGTCCAGGGGGAGTGCAGAGGCTTGCTGGGAGCTGTAGTGCAGTCCAGGGAGAGTGCCGAGGCATGCTGGGAGCTGCAGTGCAGTCCAGGGGGAGTGCAGAGGCATGCTGGGAGCTGTAGTGCAGTCCAGGGGGAGTGCAGAGGCATGCTGGGAGCTGTAGTTGTTGTAGTTTTTGCTGTGATTCTGTCTCTATCGTTGTTTCAGTAAGCAGCAACACAACGCTCTGTGGAGGAGGAAGTCCAGGGGGAGGGCAGAGGCATGCTGGGAGCTGTAGTCCAGTCCAGGGGGAGTGCAGAGGCATGCTGGGAGCTGCAGTGCAGTCCAGGGGGAGTGCAGAGGCATGCTGGGAGCTGTAGTGCAGTCCAGGGGGAGTGCAGAGGCATGCTGGGAGCTGTAGTGCAGTCCAGGGAGAGTGCAGAGGCATGCTGGGAGCTGTAGTGCAGTCCAGGGGGAGGGCAGAGGCATGCTGGGAGCTGTAGTGCAGTCCAGGGTGTGCAGAGGCATGCTGGGAGCTGCAGTGCAGTCCAGGGGGAGTGCAGAGGCATGCTGGGAGCTGTAGTGCAGTCCAGGGTGTGCAGAGGCATGCTGGGAGCTGTAGTGCAGTCCAGGGGGAGTGCAGAGGCATGCTGGGAGCTGTAGTGCAGTCCAGGGTGTGTAGAGGCATGCTGGGAGCTGTAGTGCAGTCCAGGGGGAGGGCAGAGGCATGCTGGGAGCTGTAGTGCAGTCCAGGGGGAGTGCAGAGGCATGCTGGGAGCTGTAGTGCAGTCCAGGGTGTGTAGAGGCATGCTGGGAGCTGTAGTGCAGTCCAGGGGGAGTGCAGAGGCATGCTGGGAGCTGTAGTGCAGTCCAGGGGGAGTGCAGAGGCATGCTGGGAGCTGTAGTGCAGTCCAGGGTGTGCAGAGGCATGCTGGGAGCTGTAGTGCAGTCCAGGGTGTGTAGAGGCATGCTGGGAGCTGTAGTGCAGTCCAGGGGGAGTGCAGAGGCATGCTGGGAGCTGTAGTGCAGTCCAGGGTGTGCAGAGGCATGCTGGGAGCTGTAGTGCAGTCCAGGGTGTGCAGAGGCATGCTGGGAGTTGTAGTGCAGTCCAGGGGGAGGGCAGAGGCATGCTGGGAGCTGTAGTTGTTGTAGTTTTTGCTGTGATTCTGTCTCTATCGTTATTTCAGTAAGCAGCGACACAACGCTCTGTGGAGGAGGAAGTCCAGGGAGTTTCGGGGGCTGCCCTCGCAGGGGGACAGCGAGGAGAGTGAGGAGGAGGAGGAGGAGGAGGAGGAGGAGGAGGAGGAGGAAGGGCAGGGAGGGGCGCACGCAGCACCACCCCAAATCTGTGTGCAGGGGTCCGAGCTGGAGGGCAGGGCGGGGAACCAGGTGAGACACACGTTTTCTGTTTTTAAATAGCAGGTAACTTATCAGAAAATGGCAATGCCTTTCCCATCCAGCTGATGAAGGGCTTGTGGTTGGTAGAATTGGTTTCTGTGTCCGTCATTCACACCGCGTGTGTCCCTGCAAGACTTTGTTCCTTGACTTTTCATTTTTCAGGGTTCATACAGTACATGGTCAAAAAAAAAATTCAAAGATCAGAATTTAGTTTTCAAGGACATCAGTGGCTGATTTTGAATTAAATATTCAAATCAGATATTCCGTCCACGCACCAAATGTATTGAAAACGAAGTATTATTATGTAATATGCATAATTTAATAGCTTTTAAATGACCTCATTTATTTTCTTTTGATTCTTTCTTTGTAATGTCATACATTGTTGGCTTAAAAAAGGCCAACAAGATGCTCGGATATATTGTGAGAAGTGTTGAATTTAAATCAAGGGAAGTAATGTTAAAACTTTACAATGCATTAGTAAGACCTCACCTAGAATATTGTGTTCAGTTCTGGTCACCTCGTTACAAAAAGGATATTGCTGCTCTAGAAAGAGTGCAAAGAAGAGCAACCAGAATTATCCCGGGTTTAAATGGCATGTCGTATGCAGACAGGCTAAAAGAATTGAATCTATTCAGTCTTGAACAAAGAAGACTACACGGTGATCTGATTCAAGCATTCAAAATCCTAAAAGGTGTAGACAATGTCGACCCAGGGGACCTGAAAAAAGAAACAAGGACCAGGGGAATGGAGATTAGATAAAGGGGCATTCAGAACAGAAAATAGGAGGCACTTTTTAACACAGAGAATTGTGAGGGTCTGGAACCAACTCCCCAGTAATGTGGTTGAAGCTGACACCCTGGGATCCTTCAAGAAGCTGCTTGATGAGATTCTGGGATCAATAAGCTACTAACAACCAAACGAGCAAGATGGGCCGAATGGCCTCCTCTCGTTTGTAAACTTTCTTATGATCTTATGTTACATAAAAAAGGATCAAAGATCATACTATGTGCTAAATGTTTTTTACAAAAGTCTAAACCTTCAGATTCGGACAATTCAACACTCAGGGGGTGCAGAATTTGTCTTAAACTAAGAGAAGGGATGAGTTGTTTATTCAGACGGGTGAGATTGCTGTAGTATTTTTAACAGGAAGTAGTTAGATTAGGTTTATAGTTGACATGTTTCAAATTCAAAGGCAGAGCATCAAGAGAAACTTATCACTATTATAACACATAGATTTTTGAAGAAAATAAGGTATATAAATGGATATTGTTTTTCTTTTAAAATTGCTTGATCCTTGCTCATGACCCGCTTGAGTGACTGAAGCTCTTAATCACCTGATTATTATTATTATTATTATTTATTTCTTAGCAGACGCCCTTATCCAGGGCGACTTACAATCGCAAGCAAATACAAATACATTCAAGTGTTACAATACAAGTAATACAATAAGAACAAGAAATACAATAATTCTCAAGTGTGACAAACCACAATTCAATAATACAGCAGATAATAGTGAAAGTTACATCAGGATATGATTAAATAGTGATAGTTACATCAGGATGTGATTAAATACAAAGTACTACAGGTTAAACACTTGGCAGATTACAGTATTCTGAAGTACAGGATTAAATGCAGTAAAATAGGGGGCAGATAAGAGCAAATAAAGCGCATTTAAATGAAGGGTGATAGTGTCCCAGGATACAAACAGAGGAGCTCTGCAGGTGCTGTTTGAAGAGGTGAGTCTTAAGGAGGCGCCGGAATGTGGTCAGGGACTGGGCGGTCCTGACATCTGTAGGAAGGTCATTCCACCACTGCGGAGCAAGGGTGGAGAAGGAGCGGGCTCTGGAGGCAGGGGAGCGTAGCGGAGGTAGAGCCAGTCTTCTAGTGCAGGCGGAGCGGAGAGGTCGAGTGGGGGTGTAGGGAGAGATGAGGGTCTGGAGGTAGCTGGGTGCAGTCTGGTCAAGGCATCTGTAGGCTAGTACAAGAGTCTTGAACTGGATGCGAGCGGTGATCGGGAGCCAGTGGAGCGAGCGGAGTAGTGGAGTAGCGTGGGCGAAGCGAGGCAGAGAGAACACCAGGCGGGCAGCAGAGTTCTGGATGAGCTGGAGCGGACGGGTGGCGGACGCAGGGAGGCCAGCCAGGAGGGAGTTGCAGTAGTCTAGGCGGGAGAGTACCAGGACCTGGACCAGGAGCTGGGTAGCATAGTTGGTGAGGAAGGGTCGGATTCTTCGGATGTTGCTCAGGAAGAATTTGCAAGTGCGTGCCAGAGTGGAGATGTGCTGGGAATAAGAGAGGCAGGGGTCCAGGGTGACTCCAAGGTTCGAGACAGTTGAGACAGTTGATCGGACCCTGGATATGGATTGATTTCAGCTGTTGAATTGCAAGCTTGAATAAAAGCAATAAATAAAAAATCACAGATAAACCCTCGACACGCCGCGTCTGTCGAGAGAGCGTCTCCTTCGTGGGATCGGCGTGCTGGAGGCTGGACGAGGGCAGCGTGCCGCGGCTCGCCGTCTTGGGGGCTCACAGCCAGCGATTTCAAACCTGGAGAGACGGTATAACCAGACACGCTCTGTCAAGGACAGCGCCACCAACTGGGAGACCAAGAGTCACAACACCTGCCCCAGATCCACAGATCATTCTGCAGCATCTTCGTGTCTCAATTGTTAATCAGTACAATATAACGTCACTGCACCTGCTCTGAAACAGAGTTTGTCGTTTTTCAGTCACGTCTAGTGAATTTTTTCCTGATAGAAGTGTTTCTTTTGATGCTCAAAGAGTGATACGTTTCATTTGATGCTCAGTATAGTTTACAGAATTGCCTCTACATGACTGGTTATTGTATTCTGTGAATGCATCCCTGACATGTATTCTGTTGTATTCAGTGTCTATAGAAAGTCTACACCCCCGTGAACTGTTTCATATTTTGTTGTCAGTGCCTCTGAGTTTCATGCATTTAAATGAGGATTTTAAAGAAAGTTTTTAATTGAGGATTTTAAAGAAAGTTTTCAAAGAAAGGTTTTATTGAGGAGGCTGTGTGGTCCAGTGGTTAAAGAAAAGGGCTTGTAACCAGGAGGTCCCCGGTTCAAATCCCACCTCAGCCACTGACTCATTGTGTGACCCTGAGCAAGTCTCTTAACCTCCTTGTGCTCCGTCTTTCGGGTGAGACGTAATTGTAAGTGACTCATAATCTGGAGACACAATCGACAGCGACTCTCACAGAACCCCTTTATCCTTTCACTCGGGACGTTTCGTTCTGTGTCTTTCGTTCCCCAGGGTCCTGCTGGTTCTGTGTCGCACCCTCCCGGTGCTCCCAGCGCTCCCAGCTCCCAGGAGTCTGGTCTAACTGGTCTGCAGGTCCCAGCAGGCAGAGCCAGAGAGACCAAGAGAATGAACCTGTCAGCCCTGATGAGATCCATCAGCGAGATGGAGGGAGAGGAGGAGAGAGGGAATGAGGGAGAGGAGGAGAGAGGGAACGAGGGAGAGGAGGAGAGAGGGAGCGAGCGAGAGGAGGAGAGAGATGAGAAGTTACTCATGGCTCCAGAAGCTATGGAAACGGTAAGAAATGTTTTGTTGCTCAGTCTGTGTTGCTCTGACTGTGAGTTCAGGAGCTGCTCTTCAGTTCTAGCTGCGCTGCCATAGTTATTGTATTGTGAATCTGTACAGCCCTGGCTAGGACTACAGCTCCCAGCATGCCTCTGCACCCGCGGCAATGGTGAGGGATGCTGGGAGCTGTAGTTCTTTAACTGCAATGCGCTGGGCTGGGCTGTATTACATTGTTTTTGCTCAGTCTGTGTTGCTTTGACTGTGAGTTCAGGAGCTGCTCTTCAGTTCTAGCTGCGATGCCGTAGACGTTTCTCATTTCAGAATTTTGATTGTCAGAACTGTGGGAACCAGAGCGTCCGGCCGGCCAATCGGAGGCAGGGGCAGAGGTCACCAGGGGTGAAGAGGCGGGGTTTGTGCAGCAGCGAGGGCAGGGAGAAGAAGAAGGGGCTGATTCAACAGAGACACATCGATCACTCCCCCGACATGAACCCCCGGGGGGGCAGGTGAGAGAGAGAGAGAACACACGCACACACGCACGCACTGACACACACACACGCGCACAGAGTGACCAATGTTTCCACTAGAAGTCTTTCTCAGCGTCTTCAGTGTAAATTCAATGGCAAACGTTTCCACTAGAAGTCTTTCTCAGCGTCTTCAGTGTAAATTCAATGGCAAACGTTTCCACTAGAAGTCTTTCTCAGCGTCTTCAGTGTAAATTCAATGGCAAACGTTTCCACTAGAAGTCTTTCTCAGCGTCTTCAGTGTGAATTCAATGGCAAACGTTTCCACTAGAAGTCTTTCTCAGCGTCTTCAGTGTAAATTCAATGGCAAACGTTTCCACTAGAAGTCTTTCTCAGCGTCTTCAGTGTGAATTCAATGGCAAACGTTTCCACTAGAAGTCTTTCTCAGCGTCTTCAGTGTAAATTCAACGGCAAATGTTTCCGCTAGAAGTTAGTACACTAACTGGATTATATATATAATAGTCTTTCCCTCCCTCTCTCTCTCCCTCCTCTCTCCTTCTCTCTCCTCTCTCTCTCAGTCCCAGGCAGGGCCCCACCCCATCTCGTAAACACTTCACCCTGAGCCCCAAAAGCAGCCGTCGACAGCAGCCGGAGGGGGCCCCGGAGCAGCGCTGCAGGCCTGGGGGGCCGGGGGGGCCCGGGAGGGGCAGGACCCAGCAGAAGAAGAAGAGCAAAGCCAGCGGCCGGGCAGGGGGGGGCAGCGCTGAGGCAAGAATGAGCCGCAAGCTCTCCTTCCAGCCAGAGTCTGGGAGGGTGAAGAAACAGGCTGGGGTGATAGAGACGCTGGGGGGAGGAGGAGGAGAGGGGGGAGAGGGGGGAGAGGGGGGAGGAGAGGGGGGGGCCATGATCGCCAGGATGAGGCGTCTGCAGTCTGTCCACCAGCTGAAACAGGCTGGGCTGGTGTCGAAGGTGAGGCTACAGATAGGGGGAGGAGGAGGAGAGAGGAGGGGGGAGAGGGGGGGAGGAGAGAGGAGGGGGGAGAGAGGGGGAGGAGAGAGGGGGCTGGATATTGAAAGGGATGAGGGAGGGGAGAGAGGAGAGAGGGTGCTGGATATTGAAGGGGATGAGGGAGTGAAGGGAGGAGAGAGGGGGCTGGATATTGAAGGGGATGAGGGAGAGAGGGTGCTGGATATTGAAGGGGATGAGGGAGAGAGGGGGCTGGATATTGAAGGGGATGAGGGAGAGAAGGGAGGAGAGAGGGGGCTGGATATTGAAGGGGATGAGGGAGTGAAGGGAGGAGAGAGGGGGCTGGATATTGAAGGGGATGAGGGAGAGAAGGGAGGAGAGAGGGGGCTGGATATTGAAGGGGATGAGGGAGAGAATGGAGGAGAGAGGGGGCTGGATATTGAAGGGGATGAGGGAGTGAAGGGAGGAGAGAGGGGGCTGGATATTGAAGGGGATGAGGGAGAGAGGGGGCTGGATATTGAAGGGGATGAGGGAGTGAAGGGAGGAGAGAGGGTGCTGGATATCGAAGGGGATGAGGGAGAGAAGGGAGGAGAGAGGGGGCTGGATATTGAAGGGGATGAGGGAGAGGGGAGGAGAGAGGGGGCTGAATATTGAAGGGGATGAGGGACAGGGGAGGAGAGAGGGTGCTGGATATTGAAGGGGATGAGGGAGAGAGGGTGCTGGATATAGAAGGGGATGAGGGAGAGAAGGGGGGTGAGCGAGGGGAAAGAGGCATGGGGTAGACGAGAGCTGAGAGAGAGAGGCTGGGCACAGTGTCTCTGTAGCAGTTGATGGGGGTGTACGGTGAGGGAGGAGAGGAGAGGAGAGGAGAGGCTGTAGCAGGAGCTGCACACAGACTCAAACACACTGGACTCTGGGTAATTGAAAGTATAAGAGGCCCTCTGAATGCATGGCGAGGTGTTAGGCTTCATTCCAGTACGTTTGGGGCAGGTGTAATAATGCTGACGGCTGTAGTGAGCTTCTGGGGGCTTAAGGGTTCGTTTTCCATTTCAGTTGACTCTGTGCATCGTTTCATACAGCTGTGCATATTTATATATTTCTGATTGAGAGGAGGTGGAACTGCAGGGTACACAAACCAAACGCATGCAGGTTTGTTTTCGGTATCCACGTGTGATTTTTCAAGACGGGTCACAAAGAAATCACAATAACTAAACACAGTGAATAATATCGAATATATATATATATAAGGAGTAGTCTCTGTTTAGTCATTAACCATGATGAGTAAAACATGAACCAAAGTCCACTTGTTTGTTGTTTGCAGAGACTGGGTGGGTATGAAAGCTTTATGAACTTGGGCTGCGTACAAATTTTCACTATAATATATATATATATATATATATCTGTGTGTGTGTGTGTGTGTGAGTCAATCTCCCATTCAGTTACTGTGTACTTAAAATGTGCAGTTCTGAAAGCAACACATAGTTCTATAACAGAACACAGATTTTCTGTGTTAATCTCTCTGCACAAACCGTGCTTGCAGGGAGCGCTGCACTGCCTAGGGAACCTGCACGGGGAAATTGCCCCCCCTCCCCTTCCTCCTCCTCCTCCTCCTCCTCCTCTCCTCCTCATCCCTCCTCCTTTCTCTCCCTCACTCCCCTCCCCCGCCTCTCCTCTCCCCATCCCTCCTCTCCTCCTCTTCCTCCTTCTCCTCCTCTTCTCTCCCATCCATCCTCCCTCCCCATCCCTCCACTCCTCCCTCCCCTCCTCCTCCTCCTCTTCCTCCTCCTCCTCTCCCCATCCCTCCCCATACCTCCTGTCCCCATCCCTCCTCTTTCCTCTCTCCTCCATCCCTCCTCCTTCCTCTCCCTCACTCCCCTCCTCTGCCTCCTCCTCCCCATCCCTCCTCTCCTCCTCCCCGCCTCTTCTCTCCCCATCCCTCCTCCCCCCATCCCTCCACTCCTCCCCATACCTCCTGTCCCCATCCCTCCTCTTTCCTCTCTCCTCCTCCATCCCTCCTCCTTCCTCTCCCTCACTCCCCTCCTCTGCCTCTCCTCTTCTCCCCATCCCTCCTCTCCTCCCCTCCTCCTCTTCTCTCTCCCCATCCCTTCTCTCCTCCCCATCCCTCCTCCCTCCTCTCCCCATCCCTCCTCTCCTTCATCCCTCCTCTTTCCTCTCCCTCACTCCCCTCCCCTGCCTCTCCTCTCCCCATCCCTATCTCCTCTCCTCCTCTCTCCCTACCCCTCCTCTCCATCCCTCCTCTCCTCTCTCCCCTCCTCTTCTCCCTCTCCTCTCCCCATCCCTCCTGTCCTCCCTACCCCTCCTTTCCTCCCTCTCCCCTCCTGTCTCCCCATCTCTCCCCTCCTCCTGTCTCCCCATCTCTCCTCTCCTCCCTCCCCCTCCCCCCCCATCCTTCAATCTCCAGTCATTAACCAATCAGCTGCTGCTTCCCTGATTCACTGGGAGCCCCACAGGCACTGCTGAACTAGGAAGTGCGGCAGTAACAGAATTCCTGAGAATACGCCCTAGAAACGGAGAACTTCTCAACGCAGCGCAGCACCAGAAAATCTAAAATGAAACCCCGTGTTTTGCTGCAGCTAGGTGTTTCTTTCCAAACTGCACATTTGGGAGCTTGTGGAGCGGTACGGGGTCGCGGGACGGGAGGGGAGATTCGGGGACTTATTCTGGGAGCGTCGAGCAAAGTGTCCGGTCTGTGTTAATACTGTTATAAAAGCACACGCTGGCAATTTACATAATACTGTACTGTAAGAAACACTGTCTTAAATATTGTCTGTTTGTCTAATAAAACATATTTTATACATTGTGTGTGTTAAATATATTCGGTTCTTTAACTGAGATATCCCCAAACACTGTGCTCTAGTCTAGCTGCTATAGTCAATCAAACACTGTGCTCTAGTCTGGCTGCTATAGTCAATCAAACACTGTGCTCTAGTCTAGCTGCTATAGTCAATCAAACACTGTGCTCTAGTCTAGCTGCTAGTCAAACACTGTGCTCTAGTCTAGCTGCTATCGTCAATCAAACACTGTGCTCTAGTCTAGCTGCTATAGTCAATCAAACACTGTGCTCTAGTCTAGCTGCTATCGTCAATCAAACACTGTGCTCTAGTCTAGCTGCTGTAGTCAATCAAACACTGTGCTCTAGTCTAGCTGCTATAGTCAATCAAACACTGTGCTCTAGTCTAGCTGCTATAGTCAGCAATCAAACACTGTGCTCTAGTCTAGCTGCTATAGTCAATCAAACACTGTGCTCTAGTCTAGCTGCTATAGTCAGCAATCAAACACAGTGCTCTAGTCTAGCTGCTATCGTCAATCAAACACTGTGCTCTAGTCTAGCTGCTATCGTCAATCAAACACTGTGCTCTAGTCTAGCTGCTATCGTCAATCAAACACTGTGCTCTAGTCTAGCTGCTATCGTCAATCAAACACTGTGCTCTAGTCTAGCTGCTATAGTCAATCAAACACTGTGCTCTAGTCTAGCTGCTATAGTCAATCAAACACTGTGCTCTAGTCTAGCTGATGTAGTCAATCAAACACTGTGCTCTAGTCTAGCTGCTATAGTCAATCAAACACTGTGCTCTAGTCTAGCTGCTATAGTCAGCAATCAAACACTGTGCTCTAGTCTAGCTGCTATAGTCAATCAAACACTGTGCTCTAGTCTAGCTGCTATAGTCAATCAAACACTGTGCTCTAGTCTAGCTGCTATAGTCAATCAAACACTGTGCTCTAGTCTAGCTGCTAGTCAAACACTGTGCTCTAGTCTAGCTGCTATCGTCAATCAAACACTGTGCTCTAGTCTAGCTGCTATAGTCAATCAAACACTGTGCTCTAGTCTAGCTGCTATCGTCAATCAAACACTGTGCTCTAGTCTAGCTGCTGTAGTCAATCAAACACTGTGCTCTAGTCTAGCTGCTATAGTCAATCAAACACTGTGCTCTAGTCTAGCTGCTATAGTCAGCAATCAAACACTGTGCTCTAGTCTAGCTGCTATAGTCAATCAAACACTGTGCTCTAGTCTAGCTGCTATAGTCAGCAATCAAACACAGTGCTCTAGTCTAGCTGCTATCGTCAATCAAACACTGTGCTCTAGTCTAGCTGCTATCGTCAATCAAACACTGTGCTCTAGTCTAGCTGCTATCGTCAATCAAACACTGTGCTCTAGTCTAGCTGCTATCGTCAATCAAACACTGTGCTCTAGTCTAGCTGCTATAGTCAATCAAACACTGTGCTCTAGTCTAGCTGCTATAGTCAATCAAACACTGTGCTCTAGTCTAGCTGCTATAGTCAGCAATCAAACACTGTGCTCTAGTCTAGCTGCTATAGTCAATCAAACACTGTGCTCTAGTCTAGCTGCTATAGTCAATCAAACACTGTGCTCTAGTCTAGCTGCTATCGTCAATCAAACACTGTGCTCTAGTCTAGCTGCTATAGTCAATCAAACACTGTGCTCTAGTCTAGCTGCTATAGTCAATCAAACACTGTGCTCTAGTCTAGCTGCTGTAGTCAATCAAACACTGTGCTCTAGTCTAGCTGCTATAGTCAATCAAACACTGTGCTCTAGTCTAGCTGCTATAGTCAGCAATCAAACACTGTGCTCTAGTCTAGCTGCTATAGTCAATCAAACACTGTGCTCTAGTCTAGCTGCTATAGTCAGCAATCAAACACAGTGCTCTAGTCTAGCTGCTATAGTCAATCAAACACTGTGCTCTAGTCTAGCTGCTATAGTCAATCAAACACTGTGCTCTAGTCTAGCTGCTATAGTCAATCAAACACTGTGCTCTAGTCTAGCTGCTATAATCAATCAAACACTGTGCTCTAGTCTAGCTACTATAGTCAATCAAACACTGTGCTCTAGTCTAGCTGCTATAGTCAATCAAACACTGTGCTCTAGTCTAGCTGCTATAGTCAATCAAACACTGTGCTCTAGTCTAGCTGCTATAGTCAATCAAACACTGTGCTCTAGTCTAGCTGCTATAGTCAATCAAACACTGTGCTCTAGTCTAGCTGCTATCGTCAATCAAACACTGTGCTCTAGTCTAGCTGCTATAGTCAATCAAACACTGTGCTCTAGTCTAGCTGCTATAGTCAATCAAACACTGTGCTCTAGTCTAGCTGCTGTAGTCAATCAAACACTGTGCTCTAGTCTAGCTGCTATAGTCAATCAAACACTGTGCTCTAGTCTAGCTGCTATAGTCAGCAATCAAACACTGTGCTCTAGTCTAGCTGCTATAGTCAATCAAACACTGTGCTCTAGTCTAGCTGCTATAGTCAGCAATCAAACACAGTGCTCTAGTCTAGCTGCTATAGTCAATCAAACACTGTGCTCTAGTCTAGCTGCTATAGTCAATCAAACACTGTGCTCTAGTCTAGCTGCTATAGTCAATCAAACACTGTGCTCTAGTCTAGCTGCTATAGTCAATCAAACACTGTGCTCTAGTCTAGCTGCTATACAGTGTTTTTTATGTAACGCTTGTAGTTTCCTGTTCCATTAAAATGCAGCAAGATTGATATTCATTCTCTTAGTGAGCTACACTGCCTCAGTATTGCGCAGTTAACCCTTTAAGTGCCAGTGTCCTCATTTGACGGCCGCGCTGTCATTTATTTTGGAGCGTTTTTCTTAGCGGGCGTCGTGGAGCTGCGATTTGAATTTTCTTTTGAACAACATGAACTGTGAAAGGGAGGTTTAAACACTGCTGTTACAGTTCTGTAGATAAATGCTGCCCTGCAGAGGCTTTTGTGAGGCTTCCATACACAATAAGAAACTGAAGCCTAGAAATGATTTTCTCTGTTTTTTTGTCCTTTCCGCGGCGATGAAAAAGCAGCTCCATTTTCAATGCATCTAGCTGCACAGTGAAATCTCACAGCTCCCATTAAGAACATAAAGTTTACAAACGAGAGGAGGCCATTCAGCCCATCTTGCTCGTTTGGTTGTTAGTAGCTTATTGATCCCAGAATCTCATCAAGCAGCTTCTTGAAGGATCCCAGGGTGTCGGCTTCAACAACATTACTGGGGAGTTGGTTCCAGACCCTCACAATTCTCTGTGTAAAAAAAGTGCCTCCTATTTTCTGTTCTGAATGCCCCTTTATCTAATCTCCATTCCCCTGGTCCTTGTTTCTTTTTTCAGGTCCCCTGGGTCGACACTGTCTACACCTTTTAGGATTTTGAATGTTTGAATCAGATCACCGCGTAGTCTTCTTTGTTCAAGACTGAATAGATTCAATTCTTTTAGCTTGTCTGCATACGACATGCCTTTTAAACCCGGGATAATTCTGGTCGCTCTTCTTTGCACTCTTTCTAGAGCAGCAATATCCTTTTTGTAACGAGGTGACCAGAACTGAACACAATATTCTAAATTACAGAAACGTTTATGTATGCCAAGCAGAACTTTACTGAAAAATAAATTAAAAAAAACACCACCAATCTCCTAATTCATCTTTAATCACAAACAATAAAAACACATTTTTTTTTTTTTTAAAAACCATGAATATTTACAAAACTAAAATTACCAACGTGAAGCCTTTTCTCTAAATAAGGAAACTTAAATACACACGTTTCAGTTTTTTCTACCAAGAGTAAAAATATGAAATATCTTGAATATGACTTCCTATAACGTTCGCTTGAATCGTCTTGCTTATATCCGGGGGGGGCAAACGCCGCTCCTGGGGGGCCACAGCGTCTCCCGACTTTCGTTCCCCCCCCCTCGAGCTCTCAATTACTCCACTGGTCTGATGATCTGATTAACCGGACAGATTTAATGCTTCTCTCCAGGTCTCGAAACATTTTGGAGGTAGCGTACCTTTGAAATGCATTTTTAAAAACCATCAACTGTAAAATGACTTGAAAAAAATACATCCAATTGGACAAATAATTAGATTGAGAGCTTAAGGTGGAATGAAAACCAGATGCCCCCGTGGCCCCCCAGGACTGGAGTTTGACCCCCCCCTGCATTATATAGACCCCCCCCTTTCCCTGTCTTTCTTTAGGTGAGCAGCCAGACGTGTTCAGAACGATTGCAAACTTCACAAAAAGGAAAAAAGGAGGAGGGCGAGTGTGCAGAAGACGCGAGGCTCCGTCACGAGTCCCGCTCCGAGTCCCGTCGGATTCCCTCCATGTAACTCTCCATCTCGGATCGCCGGCTCAGCCCCATGTCCCGGCACAGCCACTCCACGTCCTCCTCCGAAGCCGCGAGGGCAGGATCCTCCCGGGGAGCGAACTGCACCCTCCCGCCAGCACCCAGAGGCTCCTGGGAAGCCAGCTCCTCCACTTCGGGAGTAACGTGGTCGTCGTGCGCCGCGCTGGGGAAGACGAGCCGCGTGCCGCTCGCGTGTGCGACCCCCGGCCCGGGCTCCGCGGTGAGGTAGGGTCCCTCCGACCCGCCCCGCTCTTTCCTCCGCTGGGAGAGATTGGCGGCGAGGTCCGCCTGCCTGCCCAGCTCCTCCAGGTCCGTGCCGAGCCACAGCCAGTTGTGGCGGCTCTTCCCCGAATCCTCTCCTCCTCCCCCCGCGCCGCCTTTGCGCCGGGACTTCAGGATGAGCATCACGCAGTTCACCAGGAAGGCCAGGATGGCGAGGCAGAACGCGGCCAGCAGAGCGTACATCCCGATCTCCAGCTCTGACAGCCTCCGCCCCCCCGGGGTGCCCCGCCCTCCCATCGGCTCCCACTCCAAGAAACCCGGCTGGTCGTCGCTGGAGGCTTCGTCGAGGGACGCCCCTTCCTCTCTCAAAACCTTCCTCTGGTCTCCAAGCGAGTCCTCCTCTCCCTCCTCCTCCTCCTCCTGCCTCCTCTCCCCTCTCCAAACCTTCCTCCTCTCCCCGAAATAGTCCTCCCCCTCCCCGCTGTCCCCTTCCCCTCTTCTCCGGAGGTCAAAGTTCACTCGGACCCAGCCCGACCCCCCCGCCAGGACCCCGGTCTTCTTTCTGATTGGCTGCTGCTGCTGTTTCTTCAGCCTGTGGCAGCCCGTGTCGCTGAGCTCCGCCCTGATCAGAGGCCCGCCCCCGTCGCCCCTGGCGACCACCAAGGGGAGCGGTTTGCCCCCGTCGCCGCGGTCGGTTTCCGTGGCGACGGTCTCCAAGGTGACCACGCCCTCCGCCAGCGAGAGGAGGCGGAGCGAGTAGGTGCCGGGGTCAAAGGTCTCCAGAGGGACGGTGGTGTCGTCGCTGAACTGGAGCCAGATACTGAGGACTGCCTCCTAGTGGAGAGAAGAGGGAGTTGCAATGGGTTAGTTTTACACTGAAGACGCTGAGAGACTTCTAGTGGAAATGTTTGCCATTGAATTTACACTGAAGACGCTGAGAAAGACTTCTAGTAGAAACGTTTGCCATTGAATTCACACTGAAGACGCTGAGAAAGACTTCTAGTGGAAACGTTTGCCGTTGAATTTACACTGAAGACGTTGAGAAAGACTTCTAGTGGAAACGTTTGCCATTGAATTTACACTGCAGACGCTGAGAAAGACTTCTAGTGGAAACGTTTGCCGTTGAATTTACACTGAAGACGCTGAGAAAGACTTCTAGTGGAAACGTTTGCCGTTGAATTTACACTGAAGACGCCGAGAAAGACTTCTAGTGGAAATCGAGTTTAGAGTCTCTTACCTGTCTGTAGGTGTGCAGCTGTTGCTGTGCGCTGGCCGTTGCCGTGACGACACCGTGGAGGCCGGCGCTGGGTTTGATTGACAGCGTCAGTCCCGAAATCAGCTGGACCGAAAGGTCACCAAGGGTCACTTTATCACTGGACACTGTAACCTCCCTCTGACCTATAACAGTGTCCCAGAGAGACGAGACTACCTGAGGAGAGAGAGAGAGAGAGAGAGAGAGAGAGAGAGAATAAAGAGATTACTTAATATAGAAACTCAACTAGAAGAGACCGAGAAAGAAAGTCAAGTTAGCAGAGAAACGTTTTAATGCCTTCATCATCCAGAACTTCACTGGATCAGAAACTCCAAACCAGAAGAGACCGAGAGAGAAAGTCAAGTTTGCAGAGAAACGTTTTAATGCCTTCATCATCCAGAACTTCACTGGATCAGAAACTCCAAACCAGAAGAGACCGAGAGAGAAAGTCAAGTTTGCAGAGAAACGTTTTAATGCCTTCATCATCCAGAACTTCACTGGATCAGAAACTCAAAAACCAGAAGAGACCGAGAGAGGAAGTCAAGTTAGCAGAGAAAACATTCATTAAGCCAATCACAAACTCAGATACCTGCAGTGATGTCACGCCCGGCTCTCGTCCAATCAGGATGCCCTCTGGGCTCAGCGTCGCTATGCGCGGCTCCGCAGTCCTCAGCCAATCCCGGACCAGCTCTGTGACGTCGACGAACCAATCAGGAGAGCCCAGCATGAAGGTCAGCTGACCCTCGGGGTCCAATGGGACGGCCGCAAACTGGGCTAGAACCTGAACTGTGGACCTCTGATACTGAGGAGAACAACTAGAGAGGAGAGAGAGAGAGAGGAGGAGAGGAGAGGAGAAGAGGAGAGGGGAGAGAGAGAGGAGCAAGGAGAGAGAGAGGAGAGAGGAGAGAGAGGAGCAAGGGGAGAGAAAGGAAAGGAGAGAAGCAAGAGGAGAGAGAAAGGAGGAGGAGAGGAGAGAGAGAGAGAGAAAGAGAGGAGGAGGAGAGAGAAGAGGGGAGAGGAGAGGAGAGGGGAGCAAGGAGAGAGAGAGAGAGGAA
The DNA here is from genome assembly GCF_902713425.1 of Acipenser ruthenus. Lineage (NCBI taxonomy): Eukaryota > Metazoa > Chordata > Actinopteri > Acipenseriformes > Acipenseridae > Acipenser > Acipenser ruthenus. Next base: position 30,455 of record NW_026708573.1, read on the forward strand.
AGCAGGAGAGGAAAGAAGGAAAGAAGCAAGAGGAGAGGGAGAAGAGAAGAGAGATTGATTTTATTTATTTAAATAAGTTATAACATTACTGGGACCCTGCCATTGTCCACATAAAGGACAGACAGATACAGCCAGAGACATAGATAGACACACACAGTCTCTCACTCAGTGTTGCTGTGAGCTCTCCAGCCCCTGATTTGGCTCAGCTGCGCGTCCGACACACACACACACACACACACACACAGTCTCTCACTCAGTGTTGCTGTGGGCTCTCCAGCCCCTGATTTGGCTCAGCTGCGCGTCCGACACACACACACACACACACACACACACACAGTCTCTCACTCAGTGTTGCTGTGGGCTCTCCAGCCCCTGATTTGGCTCAGCTGCGCGTCCGACACACACACAGTCTCTCACTCAGTGTTGCTGTGAGCTCTCCAGCCCCTGATTTGGCTCAGCTGCGCGTCCGACACACACACACACACACACAGTCTCTCACTCAGTGTTGCTGTGGGCTCTCCAGCCCCTGATTTGGCTCAGCTGCGCGTCCGACACACACACACACACACACACACACACACAGTCTCTCACTCAGTGTTGCTGTGGGCTCTCCAGCCCCTGATTTGGCTCAGCTGCGTGTCCGACACACACACACACACACACACACACACACACACACACACAGTCTCTCTCTCACTCACTCAGTGTTGCTGTGAGCTCTCCAGCCCCTGATTTGGCTCAGCTGCGCGTCCGACAGCTGCAGGGTGAGAGGGAGCCGCGGCACCCAGACCGACAGCAGGAGGGCGCCAGCGAGTGACTCGAGCTGGAACTCCACCCGCACCTCCAGCCCCCCCTGAGAGGACTCGAACCCGTCCACGAACACCGAGGAGCAGTCCGACGAGACCTGCGGGGCAAAACACACACAAACAGGACCGTCAACACAGCCTGCCGACCTCAGAGAGAGGCTCTAATAACCTCACTAAACACACAGCAGGGGAACGGACACAAACAGGACCGTCAACACAGCCTGCCCGACCACAGAGAGAGGCTCCAATAACCACGCTAAACACACAGCAGGGGAACGGACACAAACCGGACCGTCAACACAGCCTGCCGACCTCAGAGAGAGGCTCTAATAACCTCACTAAACACACAGCAGGGGAACGGACACAAACAGGACCGTCAACACAGCCTGCCCTACCACAGAGAGAGGCTCCAATAACCACGCTAAACACACAGCAGGGGAACGTACACAAACAGGACCGTCAACACAGCCTGCCACGACAAAAAATCTCCTCTTTCAGACTTGACCGCTAAGAAATTATAATATGCATCAGAACGGTCCTCGATTTTGCTTTTAAAAAACGTTTTTATCATTTCTTGAAACGTGGTTCACAGGTCAATGCGGTTAGCTTTTTATTTTTTTCGAAAAACTGCAGATAGAGATGTAGTCCAGGAGGGGATATAAAAATAAAGGACTACATCTCCCAGAATGCCACGGGAGCAAGCCAGGAAGCGGTACACCCGTCTCCCGTTGGTGTAGCCCTGCATCAAAGGGTTGGAAACCCTGCAGCTTCTGTGTGGCTGAAGAGGAGAGACACAGCGAAAAACTACGCTTGTGTTGCAAGTTAGGTTTTATTTTGTCGTTTTTGTAACTAATAAAATCAGCACAAAACATGCTTAAAATATATATACACTATTCTCGTCTCTGGGTCTGCTTCAAAAGGGCTATCGAACCTTTTATTAAGTGAATTCTTTCACAATACACACACGCTCGAGGCAGACAAAGGCATTCGGACAGCTAGATGAGCAAAACCACAGAGAATGGGATTTCCATCATTTCTCATGGTTCTACTGAAAGATAATCAATGGAAAATAGAGATTCAGCTTCATAATAAAACACATTATTACAGAACATGCAGAAAAAATACATTTTTTAAACTGTCCAAATACTTTGCGACAGATAGACAGAGATAGATAGATAGATAGATAGATAGAGAGATAGGTAGATACAGAGATAGACAGATAGATAGAGATAGATAGATAGAGAGATAGATAAAGAGATAGAGAGATAGAGAGATAGACAGATAGACAGACAGAGAGATAGACAGACAGACAGACAGATAGATAGAGACAGACAGACAGACAGACAGACAGAGAGAGAGGTAGACAGACAGACAGACAGACAGATAGATAGATAGACAGACAGATAGATAGATAGACAGACAGACAGACAGATAGATAGATAGACAGACAGACAGACAGACAGACAGATAGATAGACAGACAGATAGAGAGACAGACAGACAGACAGATAGATAGACAGACAGATAGATAGATAGATAGATAGATTGCTCAGTGACTTGCTCAGGGTCACACACACACAGGGAGTCGGTGGCTGAGCCGGGATTTGAACCCGGAACCTCCCTGTTTTCGCACTACAAGTCAATGGAAAAAATCCAGGCAGACGGACTTGTCTACAATACAGCAGTTAATGTTTTAGGGTGTGTTGCATTAATTATCCACAAGGGGGAGCTGATGTACAACCGGTGAGTCAATACAATCATTTTTGGATAAAATGTAAATTTGTGTTAAAACTCTTAAATATGATCTCAATTATTTTATATACCAGGGTAAACTAACCTTTATACAAGTTTACCCACTGTAAAGTGTAATAAAGCACAGTGAAAGCGTGGTAAAGCATAGGGAAGCATTGTAAAGCACAGAGAGGTGTGGTAAAGCATAGGGAAGCATTGTAAAGCACAGAGAGGTCTGGTAAAGCATAGGGAAGCATTGTAAAGCACAGAGAGGTCTGGTAAAGCACAGGGGAGCATTGTAAAGCACAGAGAGGTCTGGTAAAGCACAGGGAAGCATTGTAAAGCACAGAGAGGTGTGGTAAAGCATAGGGAAGCATTGTAAAGCACAGAGAGGTCTGGTAAAGCATAGGGAACCATTGTAAAGCACAGAGAGGTCTGGTAAAGCATAGGGAAGCATTGTAAAGCACAGAGAGGTGTGGTAAAGCATAGGGAAGCATTGTAAAGCACAGAGAGAGGTCTGGTGAAGCATAGGGAAGCATTGTAAAGCACAGAGAGGTGTGGTAAAGCACAGGGAAGCATTGTAAAGCACAGAGAGGTGTGGTAAAGCATAGGGAAGCATTGTAAAGCACAGAGAGGTGTGGTAAAGCATAGGGAAGCATTGTAAAGCACAGAGAGGTGTGGTAAAGCATAGGGAAGCATTGTAAAGCACAGAGAGGTGTGGTAAAGCATAGGGAAGCATTGTAAAGCACAGAGAGGTCTGGTAAAGCATAGGGAAGCATTGCAAAGCACAGAGAGGTCTGGTAAAGCATAGGGAAGCATTGTAAAGCACAGAGAGGTCTGGTAAAGCATAGGGAAGCATTGTAAAGCACAGAGAGGTGTGGTAAAGCATAGGGAAGCATTGTAAAGCACAGAGAGGTGTGGTAAAGCATAGGGAAGCATTGTAAAGCACAGAGAGGTGTGGTAAAGCATAGGGAAGCATTGTAAAGCACAGAGAGAGGTCTGGTGAAGCATAGGGAAGCATTGTAAAGCACAGAGAGGTCTGGTAAAGCATAGGGAAGCATTGTAAAGCACAGAGAGGTCTGGTAAAGCATAGGGAAGCATTGTAAAGCACAGAGAGGTCTGGTAAAGCATAGGGAAGCATTGTAAAGCACAGAGAGAGGTCTGGTGAAGCATAGGGAAGCATTGTAAAGCACAGAGAGGTGTGGTAAAGCATAGGGAAGCATTGTAAAGCACAGAGAGGTGTGGTAAAGCATAGGGAAGCATTGTAAAGCACAGAGAGGTGTGGTAAAGCATAGGGAAGCATTGTAAAGCACAGAGAGGTGTGGTAAAGCATAGGGAAGCATTGTAAAGCACAGAGAGGTGTGGTAAAGCATAGGGAAGCATTGTAAAGCACAGAGAGGTGTGGTAAAGCATAGGGAAGCATTGTAAAGCACAGAGAGGTGTGGTAAAGCATAGGGAAGCATTGTAAAGCACAGAGAGGTGTGGTAAAGCATAGGGAAGCATTGTAAAGCACAGAGAGGTCTGGTAAAGCATAGGGAAGCATTGTAAAGCACAGAGAGGTCTGGTAAAGCATAGGGAAGCATTGTAAAGCACAGAGAGGTGTGGTAAAGCATAGGGAAGCATTGTAAAGCACAGAGAGGTCTGGTAAAGCATAGGGAAGCATTGTAAAGCACAGAGAGGTGTGGTAAAGCATAGGGAAGCATTGTAAAGCACAGAGAGGTCTGGTAAAGCATAGGGAAGCATTGTAAAGCACAGAGAGGTCTGGTAAAGCATAGGGAAGCATTGTAAAGCACAGAGAGGTGTGGTAAAGCATAGGGAAGCATTGTAAAGCACAGAGAGGTCGGGTGAAGCTGGCTGGCTCTAGTTAATTCTCGTTACCTTGACGATATCCTCGTTCGTTGATCGGCAGGTGACGTAGTGGGTGACGTCATAGACCGTCCCATCATGCTCCACTGCCAGCACGGTGACAGGAAGCGACACGCGGAGTCCCGTCAGAATGGCGGTGTTCACTAGAGAAGGGGTCTGAGGGAAACAGGGACAGATATTTCATGGACCGTTTAAAAAACAAAAATAAAATAAAATAAAGCAAACTCTGCTGTGGTTTTGTGTCACAAACGATACAGACCTCTATTACAGTAGATTAATGTAAAGAAAGCTTCCTCGATACACAGTGAATCGCTACAGCGCTGGCTACAACTACAGCTCCCAGCATGCCTCTGCACCTGCGGCAATGGTGAGGCATGCTGGGAGCTGTAGTTCATTACCTACAGTGCGCTGTGGTCTAGTATCACGATACAGACCTCTATTACGATACATCCTGTAAAGAAAGCATCGCGATTCATCGATACACTGTGAATCGGTCCAGCCCTGGCTATAGGACTACAGCTCCCAGCATGCCTCCTCGTGGTGAGGGATGCTGGGAGCTGTAGTTCTTTAACGTGGTCTGGTACACTGAAGGCACAGCAGTGCTCCTGTCGTTCTAACTGCAATCACTGCAGCAAAACAGCACTGGAGTTGCAATTTCATTAAACAAGTCTGCTGTAACTATGAGAGCGCCCAGGCCTGCTGCCTCCTCTTCTCCCTCTCCCCCCTTCCTCGCCTCTCTCTCTCTCTCTCTCCCAATCTTCTCCTCCCCCTATCTCCCCTCTATCTTCCCCTACCCCTCTCCTTTCCCCTTCCTCCTCTCTCCCCCCTCTCTCCTTTCCCCCTTCCTCCTCTCTCCCCCCTCTCTCCTTTCCCCCTTCCTCCTCTCTCCCCCCTCTCTCCTTTCCCCCTCTCCTCCTCTCTCCCCCCTCTCCTTTCCCCCTTCCTCCTATCTCCCCCCTCTCTCCTTCCCCCTCTCTCCTTTCCCTCTTCCTCCTCTCCCCCTCTCTCCTTTCCCTCTCTCCTCTCTCCCCACTCTCTCCTTCCCCCTTCCTCCTCTCTCCCCCCTCTCTCCTTCCCCCCTTCCTCCTCTCTCCCCCCTCTCTCCTTCCCCCCTTCCTCCTCTCTCCTCTCTCTCCTTTCCCCCCTTTCTCCTCTCCCCACTCTCTCCTTTCCCCCTTCCTCCTCTCCCCACTCTCTCCTTTCCCCCTTCCTCCTCTCCCCACTCTCTCCTTCCCCCCTTCCTCCTATCTCCTCCTATCTCCCCCTCTCTCCTTTCCCCCTCTCCTCCTCTCTCCTTTCCCCCTTCCTCCTCTCTCCCCCTCTCTCCTTTCCCCTTCCTCCTATCTCCCCCTCTCTCCTTTCCCCCTTCCTCCTCTCTCCCCACTCTCTCCTTTCCCCCTTCCTCCTCTCTCCCCCTCTCTCCTTCCCCCTTCCTCCTCTCTCCCCCCTCTCTCCTTTCCCCCTCTCCTCCTCTCCCCCCTCTCTCCTTCCCCCTTCATCCTCTCTCCCCACTCTCTCCTTTCCCCCTCTCCTCCTATCTCCCCCTCTCTATCATCCCCTCCCCTCTCTTCCCCCCTTCCTTCCCCTCTCTCGCAAATTCAAAATTAGCTTTATTGGCATGACAATGTTATACAAGTATTGCCAAAGCATTTACAGAACAAAAATAAAAACAATATCTCTCTCCCTCCCTCTCCCCCGTCCCCTCTCTCCTCACCTGTGTGACGGGTACGATGCCCAGCAGGGCCCGGTGGGTCAGTGTGATCCGGGTCAGCGCCACCCCCCCCTCGGACCCCCACAGCGGGTTCTGACCCGGGTACTCCACCTGCCAGGAGATCCTGCGGGTCACAGCCGGGCCCGTGAAGTTATCGGACTGGAGAGAGAGGCAAGCCGGCTCCCAGAACAGAACAGAGCTGGAACCAGCGCCGGAGCCGAGAGAGAGAGGAGACGGGGGTGAGAGAGGGGAACATGAACACAATCACACAAGAGCTTCTCTAGAGGTGAGTGAAAACATGAGAGAGAGACACAGACAGACAGACAGACAGAGCCCCACAATCCTGTTCAGTTTGACGCTACAATATAATCCCTTCTTCTTGGGGTCTGTGTTAGTTTACTACATTCTGAAAAGAGTTTAGTTTCATTAAAGCTGCAGACAGACAGACAGACAGACAGACAGACAGACAGACAGACAGTGTTATTTTGTCACCTGTGTGTGTGCGATCGCGCTGCTCTGCGGATGGTCAGCGAGGTGGTGTGGTGTTTGGACCCCAGCGTTTCCTCCACACTCACTGTCCAGTCGTCTGAAGCGAGTGACGGGCTGACCGACTCCACGCTCAGACCTTTCTTCAGCTTCACTCTGAGAGAGGGGGGGGAGGAGAGAGAGGAACGTGTCAAACTGACCGGGAAACGTTTTGATGAAACGGGAACTTCAGATCTGTCATGGGAACTTACACTGAACAGATTGAGGGACGATAGAGGGATGGGGAGAGAGAGAGAGAGAGAGCTCCCGAGTTTAATCCTCAATCTGTGATGGAGTCAATGCCCAAAGAGGGAGATTAAAAACCTTCAGCATCTGAACATCTGAGACCAGAGAGAAAGAGAGAGAGAGAGAGAGAGAGAGAGAGAGAGAGAGAGAGAGAGAGATGGAGAGAGACAGAGAGGAGAGAGAGAGAGAGACTGGTCACTGTCTGGTCCAGTCCAGTCTCAATACACTGGCCCAGTCTCAATACACTGGCCCAGTCTCAATACTGTAGACCAGTCTCAATACACTGGCCAAGTCTCAATACTGTAGACCAGTCTCAATACACTGGTCCAGTCTCAACACTAGACCAGTCTCAATACACTGGTCCAGTCTCAATACGATGGTCCAGTCTCAATACTGTAGACCAGTCTCAATACACTGGTCCAGTCTCAATACGATGGTCCAGTCTCAATACTGTAGACCAGTCTCAATACACTGGCCCAGTCTCAATACGCTGGTCCAGTCTCAATACTGTAGACCAGTCTCAATACACTGGCCCAGTCTCAATACTGTAGACCAGTCTCAATACACTGGCCCAGTCTCAATACTGTAGACGAGTCTCAATACACTGGCCCAGTCTCAATAATGTAGACCAGTCTCAATACGCTGGTCCAGTCTCAATACTGTAGACCAGTCTCAATACACTGGCCCAGTCTCAATAATGTAGACCAGTCTCAATACACTGATCCAGTCTCAATAATGTAGACCAGTCTCAATACACTGATCCAGTCTCAATACACTGATCCAGTCTCAATACACTGACCCAGCATCAATACACTGACCCAGTCTCAATACTGTAGACCAGTCTCAATACACTGGCCCAGTCTCAATACGCTGGTCCAGTCTCAATACTGTAGACCAGTCTCAATACACTGGCCCAGTCTCAATACTGTAGACCAGTCTCAATACACTGGCCCAGTCTCAATACTGTAGACGAGTCTCAATACACTGGCCCAGTCTCAATAATGTAGACCAGTCTCAATACGCTGGTCCAGTCTCAATACTGTAGACCAGTCTCAATACACTGGCCCAGTCTCAATAATGTAGACCAGTCTCAATACACTGATCCAGTCTCAATAATGTAGACCAGTCTCAATACACTGATCCAGTCTCAATACACTGATCCAGTCTCAATACACTGACCCAGTCTCAATACACTGACCCAGTCTCAATACTGTAGACCAGTCTCAATACACTGGTCCAGGCTCAATACTGTAGACCCGTCTCAATACACTGGTCCAGTCTCAATACTGTAGACCCGTCTCAATACACTGGCCCAGTCTCAATACTGTAGACCCGTCTCAATACACTGGTCCAGTCTCAATACACTGGCCCAGTCTCAATACTGTAGACCAGTCTCAATACACTGGCCCAGTCTCAATACTGTAGACCAGTCTCAATACTGTAGACCAGTCTCAATACTGTAGACCAGTCTCAATAATGTAGACGAGTCTCAATACACTGATCCAGTCTCAATACACTGGCCCAGTCTCAATACTGTAGACCAGTCTCAATACACTGATCCAGTCTCAATACACTGGCCCAGTCTCAATACTGTAGACCAGTCTCAATACACTGGCCCAGTCTCAATACTGTAGACCAGTCTCAATACACTGGCCCAGTCTCAATACTGTAGACCAGTCTCAATACACTGGCCCAGTCTCAATACTGTAGACCAGTCTCAATACACTGGCCCAGTCTCAATACTGTAGACCAGTCTCAATACACTGGCCCAGTCTCAATAATGTAGACCAGTCTCAATACGCTGGTCCAGTCTCAATACTGTAGACCAGTCTCAATACACTGGCCCAGTCTCAATAATGTAGACCAGTCTCAATACACTGATCCAGTCTCAATAATGTAGACCAGTCTCAATACACTGATCCAGTCTCAATACACTGATCCAGTCTCAATACACTGACCCAGTCTCAATACACTGACCCAGTCTCAATACTGTAGACCAGTCTCAATACACTGGCCCAGTCTCAATACGCTGGTCCAGTCTCAATACTGTAGACCAGTCTCAATACACTGGCCCAGTCTCAATACTGTAGACCAGTCTCAATACACTGGCCCAGTCTCAATACTGTAGACGAGTCTCAATACACTGGCCCAGTCTCAATAATGTAGACCAGTCTCAATACGCTGGTCCAGTCTCAATACTGTAGACCAGTCTCAATACACTGGCCCAGTCTCAATAATGTAGACCAGTCTCAATACACTGATCCAGTCTCAATAATGTAGACCAGTCTCAATACACTGATCCAGTCTCAATACACTGATCCAGTCTCAATACACTGACCCAGTCTCAATACACTGACCCAGTCTCAATACTGTAGACCAGTCTCAATACACTGGTCCAGGCTCAATACTGTAGACCCGTCTCAATACACTGGTCCAGTCTCAATACTGTAGACCCGTCTCAATACACTGGCCCAGTCTCAATACTGTAGACCCGTCTCAATACACTGGTCCAGTCTCAATACACTGGCCCAGTCTCAATACTGTAGACCAGTCTCAATACACTGGCCCAGTCTCAATACTGTAGACCAGTCTCAATACTGTAGACCAGTCTCAATACTGTAGACCAGTCTCAATAATGTAGACGAGTCTCAATACACTGATCCAGTCTCAATACACTGGCCCAGTCTCAATACTGTAGACCAGTCTCAATACACTGGCCCAGTCTCAATACTGTAGACCAGTCTCAATACTGTAGACCAGTCTCAATACACTGATCCAGTCTCAATACTGTAGACCAGTCTCAATACACTGATCCAGTCTCAATACTGTAGACCAGTCTCAATACACTGATCCAGTCTCAATACTGTAGACCAGTCTCAATACACTGATCCAGTCTCAATACTGTAGACCAGTCTCAATACACTGATCCAGTCTCAATACTGTAGACCAGTCTCAATACACTGATCCAGTCTCAATACACTGGCCCAGTCTCAATACTGTAGACCAGTCTCAATACACTGGCCCAGTCTCAATACTGTAGACCAGTCTCAATACACTGGCCCAGTCTCAATACTGTAGACCAGTCTCACCTGATCACCACCAGCTCTGCAGTGCAGTTCTCCCTCAGCAGCACCCCCACTTTGATTGGCTGCCCCAGCTTCAGGGGTCCTTTCGGGGAGCGAATCACGACGTTGGGGTCCAGCCTCAGCTCCTCCTCCTCCTCCCCCGAGTCCGGTCCCGGCGCCCCCCCGCTCCGCAAAGCCACCGCCCCGGTGTAGTGAAGCTCGTTCTGCGAAGGCTGCAGTACCGTCTCCAGACAGGCAGGGGGCGCTGTGCCGAGCGGGGAGACGCTGTAATAGAGCTCTGCTTCCGTGCTGCTGCTGCTTCCGTCAGCCGCTCTGGTTTTCATAGTTTCCGTGGTGAACCAGGAGTGCGGGAATGTGAGATTAGCCACACAGACACCCGAGGAGGACTGAGAGAGAGAGCGAGAGAGAGAGAGAGAGAGAGAGAGAGAGAGAGAGAGATTAGCTGATTCCCCTTATTGACGGAGAATGACTTCTAGTGGAAACGTTTGCCGTTGAATTCACACTGAAGACGCTGAGAGAGACTTCTAGTGGAAACGTTTGCCATTGAATTTACACTGAAGACGCTGAGAAAGACTTCTAGTGGAAACGTTTGCCATTGAATTTACACTGAAGACGCTGAGAACGACTTCTAGTGGAAACGTTTGCCGTTGAATTTACACTGAAGACGCTGAGAAAGACTTCTAGTGGAAACGTTTGCCGTTGAATTTACACTGAAGACGCTGAGAAAGACTTCTAGTGGAAACATTTGCCATTTAATTTACACTGAAGACACTGAGAAAGACTTCTAGTGGAAACGTTTGCCGTTGAATTTACACTGAAGACGCTGAGAAAGACTTCTAGTAGAAACGTTTGCCATTGAATTTACACTGAAGACACTGAGAAAGACTTCTAGTGGAAACGTTTGCCGTTGAATTTACACTGAAGACGCTGAGAAAGACTTCTAGTGGAAACGTTTGCCATTGAATTTACACTGAAGACGCTGAGAAAGACTTCAAGTAGTTATTTTGGAAGCTACAATGCTAGATCTCTCGCTCCCCATTTTAAGTACCTGTATTAAGCAGTTTGTTTGAAGTTCTTCAGTCTCTCTGAAAGCATGGAGAGTGACGCACCTCTCTCCTCCTTTCTCTCGTTCCCTCTCTCTCTCCACTCCTCCCCAGTGGAACAGCACTCGAACCCAGGGTCGAGAAATCGAGACCACGCCCCCATCCGGTCCCCCCAAAATAGAGGCAGAGAGAGAGGAGGGGAGGGAGAGGAGGGGGAGGGACAGCTCCTAAAACACAGAGAGAGGGAGAGAGACCAGTGATCAAGTTAATAAAGCTAATAAGAGGTGAGAGAATGGATTTTAAAGATGGTCAGCGCTCCTTTAAAGGGAGGGGCCGGTGATCATGTTAATAAAGCTAATAAGAGGTGAGAGAATGGATTTTAAAGATGGTCAGCGCTCCTTTAAAGGGAGGGGCCGGTGATCATGTTAATAAAGCTAATAAGAGGTGAGAGAATGGATTTTAAAGATGGTCAGCGCTCCTTTAAAGGGAGGGGCCGGTGATCCTGTTAATAAAGCTAATAAGAGGTGAGAGAATGGATTTTAAAAGACGGTCCGCGCTCTGACCTGCTTTACAGTGAAAGGTCCGAATGAAGCCTGGACCACGGGTAGTTGCTTCTCCCCCGGGGCGTGCAGCAGCAGCAGGGACTGGGAGTGGGATCGCAGGCTGGAGTTTCCCAGCACCTCTTGGTCTAACTGGGTGAGGACCAGAGAATCCCAAGACTTGAGGACGGAGATGTGCGCTGGGAGAGAGGGAGAGACCTCGGAGAGACCTGGGGACACACAAAGAGACACAGACAGAGAGACATGCTTTAGATCAAGAACAAACTACAGGGATCACAATCAGACTCCTATTGCACAGCAGTGTCCCCCAGTCCAGGTTTTACTACCAGCTTGATCAGCCCCAGTGTGTCTAGCTAACAAGCTCAGGTGTGTCTTATTATTAAACTCCCAGTGAAACCAGGACTGGATCACACTGCTGTGCAGCGGGAGTCTCATTCCCAGCCCTGCATTGTAACTGCAGTTTAATATCACTAGACTGGACTGGAATTACATTGTAACTGCAGTTTAATATCACTAGACTGGACTGGAATTACATTGTAACTGCAGTTTAATATCACTAGACTGGACTGGAATTACATTGTAACTGCAGTTTAATATCACTAGACTGGACTGGAATTACATTGTAACTGCAGTTTAATATCACTAGACTAGACTGGACTGGAATTACATTGTAACTGCAGTTTAATATCACTAGACTGGACTGGAATTACATTGTAACTGCAGTTTAATATCACTAGACTGGACTGGAATTACATTGTAACTGCAGTTTAATATCACTAGACTGGACTGGAATTACATTGTAACTGCAGTTTAATATCACTAGACTGGACTGGAATTACATTGTAACTGCAGTTTAATATCACTAGACTGGACTGGACTGGAATTACATTGTAACTGCAGTTTAATATCACTAGACTGGACTGGAATTACATTGTAACTGCAGTTTAATATCACTAGACTGGACTGGAATTACATTGTAAATGCAGTTTAATATCACTAGACTGGACTGGAATTACATTGTAACTGCAGTTTAATATCACTAGACTGGACTGGAATTACATTGTAACTGCAGTTTAATATCACTAGACTGGACTGGAATTACATTGTAACTGCAGTTTAATATCACTAGACTGGACTGGACTGGAAGCACAGCAATCCATCAATTAAAAACTCATTTATTTTTGTAAGTGACAGATTTGCAAACCAGCTGTCAGACGGACGCCACAGCAAACAGGAACATCGACCCCCTTAATCCAATCAGTGACCCCCTAAAATCTCCGGGGATAAAGTCGCTCAGACCCCCCCCCCCCCCCCCCCCCCCCCCCACGTAACCCAAAACATACATTTAGCTAAAAGCCCAGATCTCCGTTTTATTGAATTATTTATGAATTGGTTAGTCGAATTTTTAAAAAGGGAGCGCTGACCATCTTTAAAATCCATTCTCTCACCTCTTATTAGCTTTATTAACACGATCACCGGCCCCTCCCTTTAAAGGAGCGCTGACCATCTTTAAAATCCATTCTCTCACCTCTTATTAGCTTTATTAACATGATCACCGGCCCCTCCCTTTAAAGGAGCGCTGACCATCTTTAAAATCCATTCTCTCACCTCTTATTAGCTTTATTAACATGATCACCGGCCCCTCCCTTTAAAGGAGCGCTGACCATCTTTAAAATCCATTCTCTCACCTCTTATTAGCTTTATTAACATGATCACCGGCCCCCTCCCTTTAAAGGAGCGCTGACCATCTTTAAAATCCATTCTCTCACCTCTTATTAGCTTTATTAACACGATCACCGGCCCCTCCCTTTAAAGGAGCGCTGACCATCTTTAAAATCCATTCTCTCACCTCTTATTAGCTTTATTAACATGATCACCGGCCCCTCCCTTTAAAGGAGCGCTGACCATCTTTAAAATCCATTCTCTCACCTCTTATTAGCTTTATTAACATGATCACCGGCCCCTCCCTTTAAAGGAGCGCTGACCATCTTTAAAATCCATTCTCTCACCTCTTATTAGCTTTATTAACATGATCACCGGCCCCTCCCTTTAAAGGAGCGCTGACCATCTTTAAAATCCATTCTCTCACCTCTTATTAGCTTTATTAACATGATCACCGGCCCCTCCCTTTAAAGGAGCGCTGACCATCTTTAAAATCCATTCTCTCACCTCTTATTAGCTTTATTAACATGATCACCGGCCCCTCCCTTTAAAGGAGCGCTGACCATCTTTAAAATCCATTCTCTCGCCTCTTATTAGCTTTATTAACATGATCACCGGCCCCTCCCTTTAAAGGAGCGCTGACCATCTTTAAAATCCATTCTCTCGCCTCTTATTAGCTTTATTAACATGATCACCAGCCCCTCCCTTTAAAGGAGCGCTGACTATCTTTAAAATCCATTCTCTCGCCTCTATAAAAGCAGCGCAATCGACCACACACAGAGCAACGTTTACACCTGGTGTTCTGTGTTTATGGGCTGTGTTGCACATGCGCAGTGAGATGCATATTTAAAAGTTATGAATAACGACTGCTAATGGAAATCAATGCGAGTTCTAGTTTCTGTAACTCGAGTTCAGCAGCCTGCGTTTTCAACGCTTGTTTTTCGGGGTTGTTGGTTAAAACTCTTGATAAAGTCACACCCCGTTTATTGTAACAGTCCAGTCTGAAGTGACGTGAACGCGGTCGGAGCGAATCAATCAATCAATCAATCAATCAATCAATCAGTAAACTCACCTGTGAAAAACGCACCGCACAGCCACGCCATTACAAACTCCATCCGCACAATGTCGTGTCTCATTCGATGCATCCGCGAAACGAGAAAGCTGAAGAAATTCATTTTGTAATTCTCTTTAATAATAATAATAATAATAATAATAATAATAATAATAATAATTCAAAAAAACTCTGTGGAGAGGTTTAGTATGGTGACGTCACGCACACATTTTTCGTAAATTACATAACTATATATATTATATATTTTTACAAAAATGAAATGTACTAACGTATCTGGTTGCTGCCTTATTAAAAAAAATAATTATAACTGTCCCGTTTTGGCGTCGTTGCTTTTTTACAACAACGTCACCACGGGTGTAATAATTAAATTCATTAAAATGACCAGATTTCAGAAGTTTAGTTAAGTCTGTATTCTGCACGCGTATCTGATTCAAAAGTCGGGCAAAACGCTGTGAAATGTGTCTGGTTTTGTGCGACAACGCAATAAATAAAACGATACGACTAGGAAATAATAATAATAATAATAATAATAATAATAATAATAATAATAGTGAACAGCTTTTGTTTTTAAATGACACAATATAATTTCTTTCAAAGCATATCGCTCGCGTTTCAATTATTCACCTCAACAAAAAAAGAAAAATATATTCTATAAAAATAAATAAAAATCATAAGCGTAAAAAAAAAAAAAAAAAGTTTATTGACCGATAACAAAACAAAGCCAAACTCGTGCGTCGCGTCGGGAGTGACGTCGTTACGTCACCAGAGTAAGAGAACACAAATTCGGGATGAAAAAGAAGAAAAAAAAACAGTTTGAAAGAAATAATTACGCGTTTTGAAAGAAAGTTATTAAACAAACAAACAAAAAGAGGCCGTCGTCTCAAAACCAAACTCTCACCGTCGCAGGAAAGCTGATTTTAAAAACAAAACAACTAATGTACCGGCTACGTTTTCCGTACGATACGTCACAGTTAAATAGTTTTAAAAGTGCGGCGTGCTCCTCCAAGTTATATTATTAAAAAATATAAAAACTAAAACGCCGTTTCAACTTGCTGTGCTTCG
>NW_026708574.1:0-45801 GCF_902713425.1 Acipenser ruthenus
TTACTCTTCATGGTGACACTGTGAATAAGAGAGGTAGCCATCACTGAGTGAGGGAACCCACCAGCTCATCAACAACCACCTTACTCTTCATGGTGAACACTGTGAATAGGAGATAGACCATCACTGAGTGAGGGGAACCCACCAGCTCATCCACAACCACCTCACTCATCATGGTGAACATGTGAATTAGAGAGTTAGCCATCACTGATGAGGGGAACACACCAGATCATCCACAACCACCTCACTCATCATGGTGAACACTATGAATAAGAGAGGTAGCCATCACTGAATGAGGGGAACTCACCAGCTCATCCACAACCACATCACTCATCATGGTGAACACTGTGAATAAGAGAGGTAGCCATCACTGAGTGAGAGGAACCCACCAGCTCATCCACAACCACCTCACTCATCATGGTGAACACTGTGAATAAGAGATTGGACCATCACTGAGTGAGTTGGAACCCACCAGCTCATCCACAACCACCTCACACATCATTGTGAACAGTGTGATAAGAGTGTTAGCCATCACTGAGTGAGCGGAACCCACCAGCTCATCCACAACCACCTCACTCATCATGGTAAACACTGTGAATAAGAGATGTAGCCATTACTGAGTGAGGGGAAGCCACCAGCTCATCCATAACCACATCACACTCAACATGGTGAACACTGTGAATAAGAGAGGTAGCCATCACTGAGTGAGGGGAACCCACAGCTCATCCACAACCACCTCACTCATCATGGTGAACACTGTGAATTAGAGAGTTAGCCATCACTGAATGAGGGGAACACACAAGCTCTACCACAACCACATCACTCATCATGGTGAACACTGTGAAAAAGAGAGGTAGCCGTCACTGAGTGAAGGGAAACCACCAGCAAATCCACAACCACCTCACTCATCATGGTGAACACTGTGAATAAGAGAGGTAGCCATCACTGAGTGAGGGGAACCCTCCAGTTCATCCACAACCACCTCACTCATCATGGTGAACACTGTGAATAAGAGAGGTAGCCATCACTGAGTGAGGGGGAACCCACAGCTCATCAACAACCACCTCAATCATCATGGTGAACACTGTGAATAAGAGATAGACCATCACTGAATGAGGGGAACCCACCAGCTCATCCCAACCACCTCACTCATCATAGTGAACATTGTGATAAGAGAGGTAGCCATCACTGAGAAAGGAGAACCCACCAGCTCATCAACAACCACCTTACTCTTCATGGAGAACACTGTGAATAGGAGATTGACCATCAGTGAGTGAGGGGAACCCACCAGCTCATCCACAACCACCTCACTCATCATGGAGAACACTGTGAATTAGAGCGGTAGCCATCACTGAATGAGGGGAACACACCAACTCATCCACAACCCACATCACTCAACATGGTGAACACTG
Source organism: Acipenser ruthenus (assembly GCF_902713425.1). Taxonomy (NCBI): domain Eukaryota; kingdom Metazoa; phylum Chordata; class Actinopteri; order Acipenseriformes; family Acipenseridae; genus Acipenser; species Acipenser ruthenus. The sequence continues at coordinate 1,410 of NW_026708574.1, forward strand.
TGAATTAGAGAGTTAGCCATCACTGAATGAGGGGAACACACCAGCTCTTCCACAACCACCTCACTCATCATGGTGAACACTGTGAATAAGAGAGGTTAGCCATCACTGAGTGAAGGGAAGCCACCAGCTCATCCACAACCACCTCAATCATCATAGTGAACACTGTGAAAAAGAGATAGACCACTACTGAGTGAAGGGAACCCACCAGCTCATCCACAACCACCTCACTCATCATGTTGAACACTGTGAATAAGAGAGGTAGCCATCACTGAGTGAGGGGAACCCACCAGCTCATCAACAACCACCTCACTCATCATGGTGAACACTGTGAATAAGAGAGGTAGCCATCACTGAGTGAGGGGAACCCACCAGCTCATCCATAACCACATCACTCATCATGGTGAACACTATGAATAAGAGAGGTAGCCATCACTGAGTGAGCGGAAACCCACCAGCTCATCCACAACCACCTCACTCATCATGGTGAACACTGTGAATAAGAGAGGTAGCCATCACTGAGTGAGGGAACCCACCAGCTCATCCATAACCACATCACTCATCATGGTGAACACTATGAATAAGAGAGGTAGCCATCACTGAGTGAGCGGAACCCACCAGCTCATCCACAACCACCTCACTCATCATGGTGAAGACTGTGAATAAGAGAGGTAGCCATCACTGAGAAAGGGGAACCCACCAGTCTCATCAACAACCACCTTACTCATCATGGTGAACACTATGAATAAGAGAGGTAGCCATCACTGAGTGAGCGGAACCCAACCAGCTCATCCACAACACCTCACTCATCATGGTGAACACTGTGAATTAGAGAGGTAGCCATCACTGAATGAGGGGAAATCACCAGCTCATCCACAACCACATCACTCATCATGGTGAACACTGTGAATAAGAGAGGTAGCCATCACTGAGTGAGAGGAACCCACCAGCTCATCCACAACCACCTCACTCATCATGGTGAACACTGTGAATAAGAGAGGTAGCCATCACTGAGTGAGGGGAACCCACCAGCTCATCCACAACCACCTCACTCATCATGGTGAACACTGTGAATAAGAGAGGTAGCCATCACTGAGTGAGCGGAACCCACCAGCTCATCCACAACCACCTCACTCATCATGGTGAACTACTGTGAATAAGAGAGGTAGCCATCACTGAGTGAGGGGAACCCACCAGCTCATCCATAACCACATCACTCAACATGGTGAACACTGTGAATAAGAGAGGTAGCCATCACTGAGTGAGAGGAACACACCAGCTCATCCACAACCACCTCACTCATCATGGTGAACACAGTGAATAAGATAGGTAGCCATCACTAAGTGAGGGGAACCCACCAGCTCATCAACAACCACCTTACTCTTCATGGTGAACACTGTGAATAGGAGATAGACCATCACTGAGGTGAGGGGAACCCACCAGCTCATCCACAACCACCTTACTCTTCATGGTGAACACTGTGAATAAGAGAGGTAGCTATCACTGAGTGAGGGGAACCCACCATCATCCACAACCACCTTACTCTTCATGGTGAACACTGTGAATTAGAGAGTTAGCCATCACTGAATGAGGGGAACACACCAGCTCTTCCCACAACCACCTCACTCATCATGGTGAACACTTTGAATAAGACTGGTAGCCGTCACTGAGTGAAGGGAAGCCACCAGCTCATCCACAACCACCTCAATCATCATGGTGAACACTGTGAAAAAGAGATAGACCACTACTGAGTGAAGGGAACCCACCAGCTCATCCACAACCACCTCACTCATCATGGTGAACACTTTGAATAAGAGAGGTAGCCATCACTGAGTGAGGGGAACCCACCAGCTCATCAGCAACCACCTCACTCATCATGGTGAACACTGTGACTAGGAGATACACCATCACTGAGTGAGGGGAACCCACCATATCATCCACAACCACCTCACTCATCATGGTGAACTACTGTGAATAAGAGAGGTAGCCATCACTGAGTGAGGGGAACACACCAGCTCATCCACAACCACCTCACTCATCATGGTGAACACTGTGAATTAGAGAGTTAGCCATCACTGAATGAGGGGAACACACCAGCTCTTCCACAACCACCTCACTCATCATGGTGAACACTGTGAATAAGAGAGGTAGCCGTCACTGAGTGAAGGGAAGCCACCAGCAAATCCACAACCACCTCACTCATCATGGTGAACACTGTGAATAAGAGAGGTAGCCATCACTGAGTGAGCGGAACCCACCAGCTCATCCACAACCACCTCACTCATCATGGTGAACTACTGTGAATAAGAGTGGTAGCCATCACTGAGTGAGAGGAACACACCAGCCTCATCCACAACCACCTCACTCATCATGGTGAACACTGTGAATAAGAGGTAGCCATCACTGAGTGAGGGGAACCCACCAGCTCATCCATAACCACATCACTCATCATGGTGAACACTAGAATAAGAGAGGTAGCCATCACTGAGTGAGCGGAACCCACCAGGCTCATCCACAACCACCTCACTCATCATGGTGAACACTGTGAATAAGAGAGGTAGCCATCACTGAGTGAGGGGAACCCACCAGCTCATCCATAACCACATCACTCATCATGGTGAAGACTATGAATAAGAGAGGTAGCCATCACTGAGTGAGCGGAACCCACCAGCTCATCCACAACCACCTCACTCATCATGGTGAACACTGTGAATAAGAGAGGTAGCCATCACGAGTGAGGGGAACCCACCAGCTCATCCATAACCACAATCACTCATCATGGTGAACACTATGAATAAGAGAGGTAGCCATCACTGAGTGAGCGGAACCCACCAGCTCATCCACAACCACCTCACTCATCATGGTGAACACTGTGAATTAGAGAGGTAGCCATCACTGAATGAGGGGAAACACACGAGCTCTTCCACAACCCACCTCACTCATCATGGTGAACACTGTGAATAAGAGAGGTAGCCATCACTGAATGAGGGGAACTCACCAGCTCATCCACAACCACCTCACTCATCATGGTGAACACTGTGTATAAGAGAGGTAGCCATCACTGAGTGAGGGTAACCCACCAGCTCATCCACAACCACCTCACTCATCATTGTGAACACTGTGAATAAGAGAGGTAGCCATCACTGAGTGAGCGGAACCCACCAGCTCATCCACAACCACCTCACTCATCATGGTGAACTACTGTGAATAAGAGAGGTAGCCATCACTGAGTGAGGGGAACCCACCAGCTCATCCATAACAACATCACTGAACATGGTGAACACTGTGAATAAGAGAGGTAGCCATCACTGAGTGAGAGGAACACACCAGCTCATCCACAACCACCTTACTCTTCATGGTGAACACTGTGAATAGGAGATAGACCATCAGTGAGTGAGGGGAACCCACCAGCTCATCCACAACCACCTTACTCTTCATGGTGAACACTGTGAATAAGAGAGGTAGCCATCACTGAGTGAGGGGAACCCACCAGCTCATCAACAACCACCTTACTCTTCATGGTGAACACTGTGAATAGGAGATAGACCATCACTGAGTGAGGGGAACCCACCAGCTCATCCACAACCACCTCACTCATCATGGTGAACACTGTGAATTAGAGAGTTAGCCATCACTGAATGAGGGGAACACACCAGCTCTTCCACAACCACCTCACTCATCATGGTGAACACTGTGAATAAGAGAGGTAGCCGTCACTGAGTGAAGGGAAGCCACCAGCTCATCCACAACCACCTTACTCTTCATGGTGAACACTGTGAATAGGAGATAGACCATCACTGAGTGAGGGGAACCCACCAGCTCATCCACAACCACCTCACTCATCATGGTGAACACTGTGAAAAAGAGATTGACCATCACTGAGTGAGTGGAACCCACCAGCTCATCCACAACCACCTCACTCATCATTGTGAATAAGAGTGTTAGCCATCACTGAGTGAGCGGAACCCACCAGCTCATCCACAACCACCTCACTCATCATGGTAAACACTGTGAATAACAGATGTAGCCATTACTGAGTGAGGGGAACCCACCAGCTCATCCATAACCACATCACTCAACATGGTGAACACTGTGAATAAGAGAGGTAGCCATCACTGAGTGAGGGGAACCCACCAGCTCATCAACACCACCTTACTCTTCATGGTGAACACTGTGAATAGGAGACAGACCATCACTGAGTGAGGGGAACCCACCAGCTCATCCACAACCACCTCACTCATCATGGTGAACACTGTGAATTAGAGAGTTAGCCATCACTGAATGAGGGGAACACACCCGCTCTTCCACAACCACCTCACTCATCATGGTGAACACTGTGAATAAGAGAGGTAGCCGTCACTGAGTGAAGGGAAGCCACCAGCAAATCCACAACCACCTCACTCATCATGGTGAACACTGTGAATAAGAGAGGTAGCCATCACTGAGTGAGGGGAACCCTCCAGTTCATCACAACCACCTCACTCATCATGGTGAACACTGTGAATAAGAGATAGACCATCACTGAATGAGGGGAACCCACCAGCTCATCCACAACCACCTTACTCTTCATGGTGAACACTGTGAATAAGAGAGGTAGCCATCACTGAGTGAGGGAAACCCACCAGCTCATCAACAACCACCTCACTCATCATGGTGAACACTGTGAATAGGAGATAGACCATCACTGAGTGAGGGGAACCCTCCAGTTCATCCACAACCACCTCACTCATCATGGTGAACACTGTGAATAAGAGATAGACCATCACTGAATGAGGGGAACCCACCAGCTCATCCACAACCACCTCACTCATCATAGTGAACATTGTGAATAAGAGAGGTAGCCATCACTGAGTGAGCGGAACCCACCAGCTCATCCACAACCACCTCACTCATCATGGTGAACACTGTGAATAAGAGAGGTAGCCATCACTGAGAAAGGGGAACCCACCAGCTCATCAACAACCACCTTACTCTTCATGGTGAACACTGTGAATAGGAGATAGACCATCAGTGAGTGAGGGGAACCCACCAGCTCATCCACAACCACCTCTCTCATCATGGAGAACACTGTGAATTAGAGAGGTAGCCATCACTGAATGAGGGGAACACACCAGCTCTTCCACAACCACCTCACTCATCATAGTGAACATTGTGAATAAGAGAGGTAGCCATCACTGAGTGAGCGGAACCCACCAGCTCATCCACAACCACCTCACTCATCATGGTGAACACTGTGAATAAGAGAGGTAGCCATCACTGAGAAAGGGGAACCCACCAGCTCATCAACAACCACCTTACTCTTCATGGTGAACACTGTGAATAGGAGATAGACCATCAGTGAGTGAGGGGAACCCACCAGCTCATCCACAACCACCTCTCTCATCATGGAGAACACTGTGAATTAGAGAGGTAGCCATCACTGAATGAGGGGAACACACCAGCTCTTCCACAACCACCTCACTCATCATGGTGAACACTGTGAATAAGAGAGGTAGCCATCACTGAATGAGGGGGAACTCACCAGCTCATCCACAACCACATCACTCAACATGGTGAACACTGTGAATTAGAGAGTTAGCCATCACTGAATGAGGGGAACACACCAGCTCTTCCACAACCACCTCACTCATCATGGTGAACACTGTGAATAAGAGAGGTAGCCGTCACTGAGTGAAGGGAAGCCACCAGCTCATCCACAACCACCTCAATCATCATGGTGAACACTGTGAAAAAGAGATAGACCACTACTGAGTGAAGGGAACCCACCAGCTCATCCACAACCACCTCACTCATCATGGTGAACACTGTGAATAAGAGAGGTAGCCATCACTGAGTGAGGGGAACCCACCAGCTCATCAACAACCACCTCACTCATCATGGTGAACACTGTGAATAAGAGAGGTAGCCATCACTGAGTGAGGGGAACCCACCAGCTCATCCATAACCACATCACTCATCATGGTGAACACTGTGAATAAGAGAGGTAGCCATCAATGAGTGAGAGAAACCCACCAGCTCATCAACAACCACCTCACTCATCATGGTGAACACTGTGAATAGGAGATAGACCATCACTGAGTGAGGGGAACCCTCCAGTTCATCCACAACCACCTCACTCATCATGGTGAACACTGTGAATAAGAGATAGACCATCACTGAATGAGGGGAACCCACCAGCTCATCCACAACCACCTCACTCATCATAGTGAACATTGTGAATAAGAGAGGTAGCCATCACTGAGTGAGCGGAACCCACCAGCTCATCCACAACCACCTCACTCATCATGGTGAACACTGTGAATAAGAGAGGTAGCCATCACTGAGAAAGGGGAACCCACCAGCTCATCAACAACCACCTTACTCTTCATGGTGAACACTGTGAATAGGAGATAGACCATCAGTGAGTGAGGAGAACCCACCAGCTCATCCACAACCACCTCTCTCATCATGGAGAACACTGTGAATTAGAGAGGTAGCCATCACTGAATGAGGGGAACACACCAGCTCTTCCACAACCACCTCACTCATCATGGTGAACACTGTGAATAAGAGAGGTAGCCATCACTGAATGAGGGGAACTCACCAGCTCATCCACAACCACATCACTCAACATGGTGAACACTGTGAATTAGAGAGTTAGCCATCACTGAATGAGGGGAACACACCAGCTCTTCCACAACCACCTCACTCATCATGGTGAACACTGTGAATAAGAGAGGTAGCCGTCACTGAGTGAAGGGAAGCCACCAGCTCATCCATAACCACCTCAATCATCATGGTGAACACTGTGAAAAAGAGATAGACCACTACTGAGTGAAGGGAACCCACCAGCTCATCCACAACCACCTCACTCATCATGGTGAACACTGTGAATAAGAGAGGTAGCCATCACTGAGTGAGGGGAACCCACCAGCTCATCAACAACCACCTCACTCATCATGGTGAACACTGTGAATAAGAGAGGTAGCCATCACTGAGTGAGGGGAACCCACCAGCTCATCCATAACCACATCACTCATCATGGTGAACACTATGAATAAGAGAGGTAGCCATCACTGAGTGAGGGGAACCCACCAGCTCATCCACAACCACCTCACTCATCATGGTGAACACCGTGAATAAGAGAGGTAGCCATCACTGAGTGAGGGGAACCCACCAGCTCATCCATAACCACATCACTCATCATGGTGAACACTATGAATAAGAGAGGTAGCCATCACTGAGTGAGCGGAACCCACCAGCTCATGCACAACCACCTCACTCATCATGGTGAAGACTGTGAATAAGAGAGGTAGCCATCACTGAGAAAGGGGAACCCACCAGCTCATCAACAACCACCTTACTCTTCATGGTGAACACTGTGAATAGGAGATAGACCATCAGTGAGTGAGGGGAACCCACCAGCTCATCCACAACCACCTCACTCATCATGGTGAACACTGTGAATAAGAGAGGTAGACATCACTGAGTGAGGGGAACCCACCAGCTCATCAACAACCACCTCACTCATCATGGTGAACACTATGAATAAGAGAGGTAGCCATCACTGAGTGAGCGGAACCCACCAGCCATCCACAACCACCTCACTCATCATGGTGAACACTGTGAATAGGAGAGGTAGCCATCACTGAGAAAGGGGAACCCACCAGCTCATCAACAACCACCTTACTCTTCATGGTGAACACTGTGAATAGGAGATAGACCATCAGTGAGTGATTGGAACCCACCAGCTCATCCACAACCAACTCTCTCAAAATGGAAAACACTGTGAATTAGAGAGGTAGCCATCACTGAATGAGGGGAACACACCAGCTCTTCCACAACCACCTCACTCATCATGGTGAACACTGTGAATAAGAGAGGTAGCCATCACTGAATGAGGGGAACTCACCAGCTCATCCACAACCACATCACTCAACATGGTGAACACTGTGAATTAGAGAGTTAGCCATCACTGAATGAGGGGAACACACCAGCTCTTCCACAACCACCTCACTCATCATGGTGAACACTGTGAATAAGAGAGGTAGCCGTCACTGAGTGAAGGGAAGCCACCAGCTCATCCACAACCACCTCAATCATCATGGTGAACACTGTGAAAAAGAGATAGACCACTACTGAGTGAAGGGAACCCACCAGCTCATCCACAACCACCTCACTCATCATGGTGAACACTGTGAATAAGAGAGGTAGCCATCACTGAGTGAGGGGAACCCACCAGCTCATCAACAACCACCTCACTCATCATGGTGAACACTGTGATAAGAGAGGTAGCCATCACTGAGTGAGGGGAACCCACCAGGTCATCCATAACCACATCACTCATCATGGTGAACACTATGAATAAGAGAGGTAGCCATCACTGAGTGAGGGGAACCCACTAGCTCATCCACAACCACCTCACTCATCATGGTGAACACTGTGAATAAGAGAGGTAGCCATCACTGAGTGAGCGGAACCCACCAGCTCATCCACAACCACCTCACTCATCATGGTGAACACTGTGAAAAAGAGATAGACCACTACTGAGTGAAGGGAACCCACCAGCTCTCCACAACCACCTCACTCATCATGGTGAACACTGTGAATAAGAGAGGTAGCCATCACTGAGTGAGGGGAACCCACCAGCTCATCAACAACCACCTCACTCATCATGGTGAACACTGTGAATAGGAGATAGACCATCACTGAGTGAGGGGAAACCCACCAGATCATCCACAACCACCTCACTCATCATGGTGAACTACTGTGAATAAGAGAGGTAGCCATCACTGAGTGAGGGGAACACACCAGCTCATCCACAACCACCTCACTCATTATGGTGAACACTGTGAATTAGAGAGTTAGCCATCACTGAATGAGGGGAACACACCAGCTCTTCCACAACCACCTCACTCATCATGGTGAACACTGTGAATAAGAGAGGTAGCCGTCACTGAGTGAAGGGAAGCCACCAGCAAATCCACAACCACCTCACTCATCATGGTGAACACTGTGAATAAGAGAGGTAGCCATCACTGAGTGAGGGGAACCCACCAGCTCATCAACAACCACCTCAATCATCATGGTGAACACTGTGAATAAGAGAGGTAGCCATCACTGAGTGAGCGGAACCCACCAGCTCATCCACAACCACCTCACTCATCAAGGTGAACTACTGTGAATAAGAGAGGTAGCCATCACTGAGTGAGAGGAACACACCAGCTCATCCACAACCACCTCACTCATCATGGTGAACACAGTGAATAAGATAGGTAGCCATCACTAAGTGAGGGGAACCCACCAGCTCATCAACAACCACCTTACTCTTCATGGTGAACACTGTGAATAGGAGATAGACCATCACTGAGTGACGGGAACCCACCAGCTCATCCACAACCACCTTACTCTTCATGGTGAACACTGTGAATAAGAGAGGTAGCCATCACTGAGTGAGGGAAACCCACCAGCTCATCAACAACCACCTCACTCATCATGGTGAACACTGTGAATAGGAGATAGACCATCACTGAGTAAGGGGAACCCTCCAGTTCATCCACAACCACCTCACTCATCATGGTGAACACTGTGAATAAGAGATAGACCATCACTGAATGAGGGGAACCCACCAGCTCATCCACAACCACCTCACTCATCATAGTGAACATTGTGAATAAGAGAGGTAGCCATCACTGAGTGAGCGGAACCCACCAGCTCATCCACAACCACCTCACTCATCATGGTGAACACTGTGAATAAGAGAGGTAGCCAACACTGAGAAAGGGGAACCCACCAGCTCATCAACAACCACCTTACTCTTCATGGTGAACACTGTGAATAGGAGATAGACCATCAGTGAGTGAGGGGAACCCACCAGCTCATCCACAACCACCTCTCTCATCATGGAGAACACTGTGAATTAGAGAGGTAGCCGTCACTGAGTGAAGGGAAGCCACCAGCTCATCCATAACCATCTCAATCATCATGGTGAACACTGTGAAAAAGAGATAGACCACTACTGAGTGAAGGGAACCCACCAGCTCATCCACAACCACCTCACTCATCATGGTGAACACTGTGAATAAGAGAGGTAGCCATCACTGAGTGAGGGGAACCCACCAGCTCATCCACAACCACCTCACTCATCATGGTGAACACTGTGAATAAGAGAGGTAGACATCACTGAGAAAGGGGGAACCCACCAGCTCATCAACAACCACCTTACTCTTCATGGTGAACACTGTGAATAGGAGATAGACCATCAGGGAGTGAGGGGAACCCACCAGCTCATCCACAACCACCTCACTCATCATGGTGAACACTGTGAATAAGAGAGGTAGACATCACTGAGTGAGGGGAACCCACCAGCTCATCCATAACCACATCACTCATCATGGTGAACACTATGAATAAGAGAGGTAGCCATCACTGAGTGAGCGGAACCCACCAGCTCATCCACAACCACCTCACTCATCATGGTGAACACTGTGAATTAGTGAGGTAGCCATCACTGAATGAGGGGAACACACCAGCTCTTCCACAACCACCTCACTCATCATGGTGAACACTGTGAATTAGAGAGGTAGCCATCACTGAATGAGGGGAACTCACCAGCTCATCCACAACCACATCACTCATCATGGTGAACACTGTGAATAAGAGAGGTAGCCATTACTGAGTGAGGGGAACCCACCAGCTCATCCACAACCACCTCACTCATCATTGTGAACACTGTGAATAAGAGAGGTAGCCATCACTGAGTGAGCGGAACCCACCAGCTCATCCACAACCACTCACTCATCATGGTGAACTACTGTGAATAAGAGAGGTAGCCATCACTGAGTGAGGGGAACCCACCAGCTCATCCATAACCACATCACTCAACATGGTGAACACTGTGAATAAGAGAGGTAGCCATCACTGAGTGAGAGGAACACACCAGCTCATCCACACCACCTCACTCATCATGGTGAACACTGTGAAAAAGAGATAGACCACTACTGAGTGAAGGGAACCCACCAGCTCATCCACAACCACCTCACTCATCATGGTGAACACTGTGAATAAGAGAGGTAGCCATCACTGAGTGAGGGGAACCCACCAGCTCATCCACAACCACCTCACTCATCATGGTGAACACTGTGAATTAGAGAGTTAGCCATCACTGAATGAGGGGAACACTCCAGCTCTTCCACAACCACCTCACTCATCATGATGAACACTGTGAATAAAGAGGTAGCCGTCACTGAGTGAAGGGAAGCCACCAGCAAATCCACAACCACCTCACTCATCATGGTGAACACTGTGAATAAGAGAGGTAGCCATCACTGAGTGAGCGGAACCCACCAGCTCATCCACAACCACCTCACTCATCATGGTGAACACTGTGAAAAAGAGATAGACCACTACTGAGTGAAGGGAACCCACCAGCTCATCCACAACCACCTCACTCATCATGGTGAACACTGTGAATAAGAGAGGTAGCCATCACTGAGTGAGGGGAACCCACCAGCTCATCAACAACCACCTCACTCATCATGGTGAACACTGTGAATAGGAGATAGACCATCACTGAGTGAGGGGAACCCACCAGATCATCCACAACCACCTCACTCATCATGGTGAACTACTGTGAATAAGAGAGGTAGCCATCACTGAGTGAGGGGAACACACCAGCTCATCCACAACCACCTCACTCATCATTGGTGAACACTGTGAATTAGAGAGTTAGCCATCACTGAATGAGGGGAACACACCAGCTCTTCCACAACCACCTCACTCATCATGGTGAACACTGTGAATAAGAGAGGTAGCCGTCACTGAGTGAAGGGAAGCCACCAGCAAATCCACAACCACCTCACTCATCATGGTGAACACTGTGAATAAGAGATGTAGCCATCACTGAGTGAGGGGAACCCACCAGCTCATCAACAACCACCTCAATCATCATGGTGAACACTGTGAATAAGAGAGGTAGCCATCACTGAGTGAGCGGAACCCACCAGCTCATCCACAACCACCTCACTCATCATGGTGAACTACTGTGAATAAGAGAGGTAGCCATCACTGAGTGAGAGGAACACACCAGCTCATCCACAACCACCTCACTCATCATGGTGAACACAGTGAATAAGATAGGTAGCCATCACTAAGTGAGGGGAACCCACCAGCTCATCAACAACCACCTTACTCTTCATGGTGAACACTGTGAATAGGAGATAGACCATCACTGAGTGACGGGAACCCACCAGCTCATCCACAACCACCTTACTCTTCATGGTGAACACTGTGAATAAGAGAGGTAGCCATCACTGAGTGAGGGAAACCCACCAGCTCATCAACAACCACCTCACTCATCATGGGTGAACACTGTGAATAGGAGATAGACCATCACTGAGTAAGGGGAACCCTCCAGTTCATCCACAACCACCTCACTCATCATGGTGAACACTGTGAATAAGAGATAGACCATCACTGAATGAGGGGAACCCACCAGCTCATCCACAACCACCTCACTCATCATAGTGAACATTGTGAATAAGAGAGGTAGCCATCACTGAGTGAGCGGAACCCACCAGCTCATCCACAACCACCTCACTCATCATGGTGAACACTGTGAATAAGAGAGGTAGCCAACACTGAGAAAGGGGAACCCACCAGCTCATCAACAACCACCTTACTCTTCATGGTGAACACTGTGAATAGGAGATAGACCATCAGTGAGTGAGGGGAACCACCAGCTCATCCACAACCACCTCTCTCATCATGGAGAACACTGTGAATTAGAGAGGTAGCCGTCACTGAGTGAAGGGAAGCCACCAGCTCATCCATAACCATCTCAATCATCATGGTGAACACTGTGAAAAAGAGATAGACCACTACTGAGTGAAGGGAACCCACCAGCTCATCCACAACCACCTCACTCATCATGGTGAACACTGTGAATAAGAGAGGTAGCCATCACTGAGTGAGGGTAACCCACCAGCTCATCCACAACCACCTCACTCATCATGGTGAACACTGTGAATAAGAGAGGTAGACATCACTGAGAAAGGGGAACCCACCAGCTCATCAACAACCACCTTACTCTTCATGGTGAACACTGTGAATAGGAGATAGACCATCAGGGAGTGAGGGGAACCCACCAGCTCATCCACAACCACCTCTCTCATCATGGAGAACACTGTGAATTAGAGAGGTAGCCATCACTGAATGAGGGAACACACCAGCTCTTCCACAACCACCTCACTCATCATAGTGAACATTGTGAATAAGAGAGGTAGCCATCACTGAGTGAGCGGAACCCACCAGCTCATCCACAACCACCCTCACTCATCATGGTGAACACTGTGAATTAGTGAGGTAGCCATCACTGAATGAGGGGAACACACCAGCTCTTCCACAACCACCTCACTCATCATGGTGAACACTGTGAATTAGAGAGGTAGCCATCACTGAATGAGGGGAACTCACCAGCTCATCCACAACCACATCACTCATCATGGTGAACACTGTGAATAAGAGAGGTAGCCATTACTGAGTGAGGGGAACCCACCAGCTCATCCACAACCACCTCACTCATCATTGTGAACACTGTGAATAAGAGAGGTAGCCATCACTGAGTGAGGGGAACCCACCAGCTCATCCACACCACCTCACTCACATGGTGAACACTGTGAAAAAGAGATAGACCACTACTGAGTGAAGGGAAAAACCCCCCACCAGCTCATCCACAACCACCTCACTCATCATGGTGAACACTGTGAATAAGAGAGGTAGCCATCACTGAGTGAGGGGAACCCACCAGCTCATCCACAACCACCTCACTCTCATGGTGAACACTGTGAATTAGAGAGTTAGCCATCACTGAATGAGGGGAAACACTCCAGCTCTTCCACAACCACCTCACTCATCATGGTGAACACTGTGAATAAGAGAGGTAGCCGTCACTGAGTGAAGGGAACCCACCAGCAAATCACAACCACCTCACTCATCATGGTGAACACTGTGAATAAGAGAGGTAGCCATCACTGAGTGAGGGGAACCCACCAGCTCATCCATAACCACATCACTCATCATGGTGAACACTATGAATAAGAGAGGTAGCCATCACTGAGTGAGCGGAACCCACCAGCTCATCCACAACCACCTCACTCATCATGGTGAACACTGTGAATTAGAGAGGTAGCCATCACTGAATGAGGGGAACACACCAGCTCTTCCACAACCACCTCACTCATCATGGTGAACACTGTGAATAAGAGAGGTAGCCATCACTGAATGAGGGGAACCCACCAGCTCATCCATAACCACATCACTCAACATGGTGAACACTGTGAATAAGAGAGGTAGCCATCACTGAGTGAGAGGAACACACCAGCTCATCCACACCACCTCACTCATCATGGTGAACACTGTGAAAAAGAGATAGACCACTACTGAGTGAAGGGAACCCACCAGCTCTTCCACAACACCTCTCACATCATGGTGAACACTGTGAATAAGAGAGGTAGCCATCACTGAGTGAAGGGAAGCCACCAGCTCATCCACAACCACTTCACTCATCATGGTGAACACTGTGAATAAGAGAGGTAGCCATCACTGAGTGAGGGGAACCCACCAGCTCATCAACAACCACCTCACTCATCATGGTGAACACTGTGAATAAGAGAGGTAGCCATCACTGAGTGAGGGGAACCCACCAGCCATCCATAACCACATCACTCATCATGGTGAACACTATGCATAAGAGTGGTAGCCATTACTGAGTGAGCGGAACCCACCAGCTCATCACAACCACCTCACTCATCATGGTGAACACTGTGAATAAGAGAGGTAGCCATCACTGAGTGAGGGGAACCCACCAGCTCATCCATAACCACATCACTCATCATGGTGAACACTATGAATAAGAGAGGTAGCCATCACTGAGTGAGCGGAAACCCACCAGCTCATCCACAACCACCTCACTCATCAGGTGAAGACTGTGAATAAGAGAGGTAGCCATCACTGAGAAAGGGGAACCCACCAGCTCATCACAACCACCTTACTCTTCATGGTGAACACTGTGAATAGGAGATAGACCATCAGTGAGTGAGGGGAACCCACCAGCTCATCCACAACCACCTCACTCATCATGGTGAACACTGTGAATAAGAGAGGTAGACATCACTGAGTGAGGGGAACCCACCAGCTCATCAACAACCACCTCACTCATCATGGTGAATACTGTGAATAAGAGAGGTAGCCATCACTGAGTGAGGGGAACCCACCAGCTCATCCATAACCACACATCACTCATCTTGGTGAACACTATGAATAAGAGAGGTAGCCATCACTGAGTGAGCGGAACCCACCAGCTCATCCACAACCACCTCACTCATCATGGTGAACACTGTGAATTAGAGAGGTAGCCATCACTGAATGAGGGGAACTCACCAGCTCATCCACAACCACATCACTCATCATGGTGAACACTGTGAATAAGAGAGGTAGCCATCACTGAGTGAGAGGAACCCACCAGCTCATCCACAACCACCTCACTCATCATGGTGAACACTGTGAATAAGAGAGGTAGCCATCACTGAGTGAGGGAACCCACCAGCTCATCCACAACCACCTCACTCATCATGGTGAACACTGTGAATAAGAGAGGTAGACATCACTGAGAAAGGGGAACCCACCAGCTCATCAACAACCACCTTACTCTTCATGGTGAACACTGTGAATAGGAGATTGACCATCAGTGAGTGAGGGGAACCCACCAGCTCATCCACAACACACCTCACTCATCATGGTGAACACTGTGAAAAGAGAGGTAGACATCACTGAGTGAGGGGAACCCACCAGCTCATCCATAACACATCACTCATCATCATGGTGAACACTATGAATAAGAGAGGTAGCCATCACTGAGTGAGCGGAACCCACCAGCTCATCCACAACCACCTCACTCATCATGGTGAACACTGTGAATTAGTGAGGTAGCCATCACTGAATGAGGGGAACACACCAGCTCTTCCACAACCACCTCACTCATCATGGTGAACACTGTGAATTAGAGAGGTAGCCATCACTGAATGAGGGGAACTCACCAGCTCATCCACAACCACATCACTCATCATGGTGAACACTGTGAATAAGAGAGGTAGCCATTACTGAGTGAGGGGAACCCACCAGCTCATCCACAACCACCTCACTCATCATTGTGAACACTGTGAATAAGAGAGGTAGCCATCACTGAGTGAGCGGAACCCACCAGCTCATCCACAACCCACTCACTCATCATGGTGAACTACTGTGAATAGAGAGGTAGCCATCACTGAGTGAGGGGAACCCACCAGCTCATCCATAACCACATCACTCAACATGGTGAACACTGTGAATAAGAGAGGTAGCCATCACTGAGTGAGAGGAACACACCAGCTCATCCACACCACTCACTCATCAGGGTGAACACTGTGAAAAAGAGATAGACCACTACTGAGTGAAGGGAACCCCACCAGCTCATCCACAACCACCTCACTCATCATGGTGAACACTGTGAATAAGAGAGGTAGCCATCACTGAGTGAGGGGAACCCACCAGCTCATCCACAACCACCTCACTCATCATGGTGAACACTGTGAATTAGAGAGTTAGCCATCACTGAATGAGGGGAACACTCCAGCTCTTCCACAACCACCTCACTCATCATGGTGAACACTGTGAATAAGAGAGGTAGCCGTCACTGAGTGAAAGGAAGCCACCAGCAAATCCACAACCACCTCACTCATCATGGTGAACACTGTGAATAAGAGAGGTAGCCATCACTGAGTGAGGGGAACCCACCAGCTCATCCATAACCACATCACTCATCATGGTGAACACTATGAATAAGAGAGGTAGCCATCACTGAGTGAGCGGAACCCACCAGCTCATCCACAACCACCTCACTCATCATGGTGAACACTGTGAATTAGAGAGGTAGCCATCACTGAATGAGGGGAACACACCAGCTCTTCCACAACCACCTCACTCATCATGGTGAACACGTTGAATAAGAGAGGTAGCCATCACTGAATGAGGGGAACTCACCAGCTCATCCACAACCACCACTGAGTGAGGTGGTTGTGGAAGAGCTGGTGTGTTCCCCTTATTCAGTGATGGCTACCTCTCTAATAGAGGTAGCCATCACTGATGAGGGGAACACACCAGCTCTTCCACAACCACCTCACTCATCATGGTGAACACTGTGAATAAGAGAGGTAGCCATCACTGAATGAGGGGATCTCACCAGCTCATCCACAACCCACATCACTCAACATGGTGAACACTGTGAATAAGAGAGGTTGCCATCACTGAATGAGGGGAACACACCAGCTCTTCCACAACCCACCTCTCACATCATGGTGAACACTGTGAATAAGAGAGGTAGCCGTCACTGAGTGAAGGGAAGCCACCAGCTCATCCACAACCACTTCACTCATCATGGTGAACACTGTGAATAAGAGAGGTAGCCATCACTGAGTGAGGGGAACCCACCAGCTCATCAACAACCACCTCACTCATCATGGTGAACACTGTGAATAAGAGAGGTAGCCATCACTGAGTGAGGGGAACCCACCAGCTCATCCATAACCACATCACTCATCATGGTGAACACTATGAATAGAGAGGTAGCCATCACTGAGTGAGCGACCCACCAGCTCATCCACAACCACCTCACTCATCATGGTGAAGACTGTGTATAAGAGAGGTAGCCATCACTGAGAAAGGGGAACCCACCAGCTCATCAACAACCACCTTACTCTTCATGGTGAACACTGTGAATAGGAGATAGACCATCAGTGAGTGAGGGGAACCCACCAGCTCATCCACAACCACCTCACTCATCATGGTGAACACTGTGAATAAGAGAGGTAGACATCACTGAGTGAGGGGAACCCACCAGCTCATCAACAACCACCTCACTCATCATGGTGAATACTGTGATAAGAGAGGTAGCCATCACTGAGTGAGGGGAACCCACCAGCTCATCCATAACCACATCACTCATCATGGTGAACACTATGAATAAGAGAGGTAGCCATCACTGAGTGAGCGGAACCCACAGCTCATCCACAACCACCTCACTCATCATGGTGAACACTGTGAATTAGTGAGGTAGCCATCACTGAATGAGGGGAACACACTAGCTCTTCCACAACCACCTCACTCATCATGGTGAACACTGTGAATTAGAGAGGTAGCCATCACTGAATGAGGGGAACTCCCAGCTCATCACAACCACATCACTCATCATGGTGAACACTGTGAATAAGAGAGGTAGCCATCACTGAGTGAGAGGAACCCACCAGGCTCATCCACAACCACCTCACTCATCATGGTGAACACTGTGAATAAGAGAGGTAGCCATCACTGAGTGAGGGGAACCCACCAGCTCATCCACAACCACCTCACTCATCATTGTGAACACTGTGAATAAGAGAGGTAGCCATCACTGAGTGAGCGGAACCCACCAGCTCATCCACAACCACTCACTCATCATGGTGAACTACTGTGAATAAGAGAGGTAGCCATCACTGAGTGAGGGGAACCCACCAGCTCATCCATAACCACATCACTCAACATGGTGAACACTGTGAATAAGAGAGGTAGTCATCACTGAGTGAGAGGAACACACCAGCTCATCCACAACCACCTCACTCATCATGGTGAACACAGTGAATAAGATAGGTAGCCATCACTAAGTGAGGGGAACCCACCAGCTGATCCACAACCACCTCACTCATCATGGTGAACACTGTGAAAAAGAGATAGACCACTACTGAGTGAAGGGAACCCACCAGCTCATCCACAACCACCTCACTCATCATGGTGAACACTGTGAATAAGAGAGGTAGGCCATCACTGAGTGAGGGGAACCCACCGCTCATCAACAACCACCTCACTCATCATGGTGAACACTGTGAATAGGAGATAGACCATCACTGAGTGAGGGAACCCCACCAGATCATCCACAACCACCTCACTCATCATGGTGAACACTGTGAATTAGAGAGTTAGCCATCACTGAATGAGGGGAACACACCAGCTCTTCCACAACCACCTCACTCATCATGGTGAACACTGTGAATAAGAGAGGTAGCCGTCACTGAGTGAAGGGAAGCCACCAGCAAATCCACAACCACCCTCACTCATCATGGTGAACACTGTGAATAAGAGAGGTAGCCATCACTGAGTGAGGGGAACCCACCAGCTCATCCATAACCACATCACTCATCATGGTGAACACTATTGAATAAGAGAGGTAGCCATCACTGAGTGAGCGGAACCCACCAGCTCATCCACAACCACCTCACTCATCATGGTGAACACTGTGAATAAGAGAGGTAGCCATCACTGAATGAGGGGAACACACCAGCTCTTCCACACCACCTCACTCATCATGGTGAACACTGTGAATAAGAGAGGTAGCCATCACTGAATGAGGGGAACTCACCAGCTCATCCACAACCACATCACTCATCATGGTGAACACTGTGAATAAGAGAGGTAGCCATCACTGAGTGAGAGGAACCCACCAGCTCATCCACAACCACCTTACTCTTCATGGTGAACACTATGAATAAGAGAGGTAGCCATTACTGAGTGAGCGGAACCCACCAGCTCATCCACAACCACCTCACTCATCATGGTGAACACTGTGAATAAGAGAGGTAGCCATCACTGAGTGAGGGGAACCCACCAGCTCATCCATAACCACATCACTCATCATGGTGAAGACTGTGAATAAGAGAGGTAGCCATCAATGAGAAAGGGGAACCCACCAGCTCATCAACAACCACCTTACTCTTCATGGTGAACACTGTGAATAGGAGATAGACCATCAGTGAGTGAGGGGAACCCACCAGCTCATCCACAACCACCTCACTCATCATGGTGAACACTGTGAAAAAGAGATAGACCACTACTGAGTGAAGGGAACCCACCAGCTCATCCACAACCACCTCACTCATCATGGTGAACACTGTGAATAAGAGAGGTAGCCATCACTGAGTGAGGGGAACCACCAGCCTCATCAACAACCACCTCACTCATCATGGTGAACACTGTGAATAGGAGATAGACCATCACTGAGTGAGGGGAACCCACCAGATCATCCACAACCACCTCACTCATCATGGTGAACACTGTGAATTAGAGAGTTAGCCATCACTGAATGAGGGGAACACACCAGCTCTTCCACAACCACCTCACTCATCATGGTGAACACTGTGAATAAGAGAGGTAGCCGTCACTGAGTGAAGGGAAGCCACCAGCAAATCCACAACCACCTCACTCATCATGGTGAACACTGTGAATAAGAGAGGTAGCCATCACTGAGTGAGGGGAACCCACCAGCTCATCATAACCACATCACTCATCATGGTGAACACTATGAATAAGAGAGGTAGCCATTCATCTGAGTGAGCGGAACCCACCAGCTCATCCACAACCACCTCACTCATCATGGTGACACTGTGAATAGAGAGGTAGCCATCACTGAATGAGGGGAACACACCAGCTCTTCCACAACCACCTCACTCATCATGGTGAACACTGTGAATAGAGAGGTAGCCATCACTGAATGAGGGGAACTCACCAGCTCATCCACAACCATCATCACTCATCATGGTGAACACTGTGAATAAGAGAGGTAGCCATCACTGAGTGAGAGGAACCCACCAGCTCATCCACAACCACCTTACTCTTCATGGTGAACACTCTGAATAAGAGAGGTAGCCATTACTGAGTGAGCGGAACCCACCAGCTCATCCACAACCACCTCACTCATCATGGTGAACACTGTGAATAAGAGAGGTAGCCATCACTGAGTGAGGGGAACCCACCAGCTCATCCATAACCACATCACTCATCATGGTGAAGACTGTGAATAAGAGAGGTAGCCATCAATGAGAAAGGGAACCCACCAGCTCATCAACAACCACCTTACTCTTCATGGTGAACACACTGTGAATAGGAGATAGACCATCAGTGAGTGAGGGGAACCCACCAGCTCATCCACAACCACCTCACTCATCATGGTGAACACTGTGAATAAGAGAGGTAGACATCACTGAGTGAGGGGAACCCACCAGCTCATCAACAACCACCTCACTCATCATGGTGAATACTGTGAATAAGAGAGGTAGCCATCACTGAGTGAGGGGAACCCACCAGCTCATCCATAACCACATCACTCATCATGGTGAACACTATGAATAAGAGAGGTAGCCATCACTGAGTGAGCGGAACCCACCAGCTCATCCACAACCACCTCACTCATCATGGTGAACACTGTGAATTAGTGAGGTAGCCATCACTGAATGAGGGGAACACACCAGCTCTTCCACAACCACCTCACTCATCATGGTGAACACTGTGAATTAGAGAGGTAGCCATCACTGAATGACGGGAACTCACCAGCTCATCCACAACCACATCACTCATCATGGTGAACACTGTGAATAAGAGAGGTAGCCATCACTGAGTGAGCGGAACCCACCAGCTCATCCACAACCACCTCACTCATCATGGTGAACACTGTGAATTAGTGAGGTAGCCATCACTGAATGAGGGGAACACACTAGCTCTTCCACAACCACCTCACTCATCATGGTGAACACTGTGAATTAGAGAGGTAGCCATCACTGAATGAGGGGAACTCACCAGCTCATCCACAACCACATCACTCATCATGGTGAACACTGTGAATAAGAGAGGTAGCCATCACTGAGTGAGAGGAACCCACCAGCTCATCCACAACCACCTCACTCATCATGGTGAACACTGTGAATAAGAGAGGTAGCCATCACTGAGTGAGGGGAACCCACCAGCTCATCCACAACCACCTCACTCATCATTGTGAACACTGTGAATAAGAGAGGTAGCCATCACTGAGTGAGCGGAACCCACCAGCTCATCCACAACCACTCACTCATCATGGTGAACTACTGTGAATAAGAGAGGTAGCCATCACTGAGTGAGGGGAACCCACCAGCTCATCCATAACCACATCACTCAACATGGTGAACACTGTGAATAAGAGAGGTAGCCATCACTGAGTGAGAGGAACACACCAGCTCATCCACAACCACCTCACTCATCATGGTGAACACAGTGAATAAGATAGGTAGCCATCACTAAGTGAGGGGAACCCACCAGCTGATCCACAACCACCTCACTCATCATGGTGAACACTGTGAAAAAGAGATAGACCACTACTGAGTGAAGGGAACCCACCAGCTCATCCACAACCACCTCACTCATCATGGTGAACACTGTGAATAAGAGAGGTAGCCATCACTGAGTGAGGGGAACCCACCAGCTCATCAACAACCACCTCACTCATCATGGTGAACACTGTGAATAGGAGATAGACTATCACTGAGTGAGGGGAACCCACCAGATCATCCACAACCACCTCACTCATCATGGTGAACACTGTGAATTAGAGAGTTAGCCATCACTGAATGAGGGGAACACACCAGCTCTTCCACAACCACCTCACTCATCATGGTGAACACTGTGAATAAGAGAGGTAGCCGTCACTGAGTGAAGGGAAGCCACCAGCAAATCCACAACCACCTCACTCATCATGGTGAACACTGTGAATAAGAGAGGTAGCCATCACTGAGTGAGGGGAACCCACCAGCTCATCCATAACCACATCACTCATCATGGTGAACACTATGAATAAGAGAGGTAGCCATCACTGAGTGAGCGGAACCCACCAGCTCATCCACAACCACCTCACTCATCATGGTGAACACTGTGAATAAGAGAGGTAGCCATCACTGAATGAGGGGAACACACCAGCTCTTCCACAACCACCTCACTCATCATGGTGAACACTGTGAATAAGAAAGGTAGCCATCACTGAATGAGGGGAACTCACCAGCTCATCCACAACCACATCACTCATCATGGTGAACACTGTGAATAAGAGAGGTAGCCATCACTGAGTGAGAGGAACCCACCAGCTCATCCACAACCACCTTACTCTTCATGGTGAACACTATGAATAAGAGAGGTAGCCATTACTGAGTGAGCGGAACCCACCAGCTCATCCACAACCACCTCACTCATCATGGTGAACACTGTGAATAAGAGAGGTAGCCATCACTGAGTGAGGGGAACCCACCAGCTCATCCATAACCACATCACTCATCATGGTGAAGACTGTGAATAAGAGAGGTAGCCATCAATGAGAAAGGGGAACCCACCAGCTCATCAACAACCACCTTACTCTTCATGGTGAACACTGTGAATAGGAGATAGACCATCAGTGAGTGAGGGGAACCCACCAGCTCATCCACAACCACCTCACTCATCATGGTGAACACTGTGAATAAGAGAGGTAGACATCACTGAGTGAGGGGAACCCACCAGCTCATCAACAACCACCTCACTCATCATGGTGAATACTGTGAATAAGAGAGGTAGCCATCACTGAGTGAGGGGAACCCACCAGCTCATCCATAACCACATCACTCATCATGGTGAACACTATGAATAAGAGAGGTAGCCATCACTGAGTGAGCGGAACCCACCAGCTCATCCACAACCACCTCACTCATCATGGTGAACACTGTGAATTAGTGAGGTAGCCATCACTGAATGAGGGGAACACACCAGCTCTTCCACAACCACCTCACTCATCATGGTGAACACTGTGAATTAGAGAGGTAGCCATCACTGAATGACGGGAACTCACCAGCTCATCCACAACCACATCACTCATCATGGTGAACACTGTGAATAAGAGAGGTAGCCATCACTGAGTGAGAGGAACCCACCAGCTCATCCACAACCACCTCACTCATCATGGTGAACACTGTGAATAAGAGAGGTAGCCATCACTGAGTGAGGGGAACCCACCAGCTCATCCATAACCACATCACTCAACATGGTGAACACTGTGAATAAGAGAGGTAGCCATCACTGAGTGAGAGGAACACACCAGCTCATCCACAACCACCTCACTCATCATGGTGAACACAGTGAATAAGATAGGTAGCCATCACTAAGTGAGGGGAACCCACCAGCTGATCCACAACCACCTCACTCATCATGGTGAACACTGTGAAAAAGAGATAGACCACTACTGAGTGAAGGGAACCCACCAGCTCATCCACAACCACCTCACTCATCATGGTGAACACTGTGAATAAGAGAGGTAGCCATCACTGAGTGAGGGGAACCCACCAGCTCATCAACAACCACCTCACTCATCATGGTGAACACTGTGAATAGGAGATAGACCATCACTGAGTGAGGGGAACCCACCAGATCATCCACAACCACCTCACTCATCATGGTGAACACTGTGAATTAGAGAGTTAGCCATCACTGAATGAGGGGAACACACCAGCTCTTCCACAACCACCTCACTCATCATGGTGAACACTGTGAATAAGAGAGGTAGCCATCACTGAGTGAGGGGAACCCACCAGCTCATCCATAACCACATCACTCATCATGGTGAACACTATGAATAAGAGAGGTAGCCATCACTGAGTGAGCGGAACCCACCAGCTCATCCACAACCACCTCACTCATCATGGTGAACACTGTGAATTAGAGAGGTAGCCATCACTGAATGAGGGGAACACACCAGCTCTTCCACAACCACCTCACTCATCATGGTGAACACTGTGAATAAGAGAGGTAGCCATCACTGAATGAGGGGAACTCACCAGCTCATCCACAACCACATCACTCATCATGGTGAACACTGTGAATAAGAGAGGTAGCCATCACTGAGTGAGAGGAACCCACCAGCTCATCCACAACCACCTTACTCTTCATGGTGAACACTGTGAATAAGAGAGGTAGCCATCACTGTGTGAGGGAAACCCACCAGCTCATCAACAACCACCTCACTCATCATGGTGAACACTGTGAATAGGAGATAGACCATCACTGAGTGAGGGGAACCCTCCAGTTCATCCACAACCACCTCACTCATCATGGTGAACACTGTGAATAAGAGATAGACCATCACTGAATGAGGGGAACCCACCAGCTCATCCACAACCACCTCACTCATCATAGTGAACATTGTGAATAAGAGAGGTAGCTATCACTGAGTGAGCGGAACCCACCAGCTCATCCACAACCACCTCACTCATCATGGTGAACACTGTGAATAAGAGAGGTAGCCATCACTGAGAAAGGGGAACCCACCAGCTCATCAACAACCACCTTACTCTTCATGGTGAACACTGTGAATAGGAGATAGACCATCAGTGAGTGAGGGGAACCCACCAGCTCATCCACAACCACATCACTCAACATGGTGAACACTGTGAATAAGAGAGGTAGCCATCACTGAGTGAGGGGAACCCACCAGCTCATCCATAACCACATCACTCATCATGGTGAACACTATGAATAAGAGAGGTAGCCATCACTGAGTGAGCGGAACCCACCAGCTCATCCACAACCACCTCACTCATCATGGTGAAGACTGTGAATAAGAGAGGTAGCCATCACTGGGAAAGGGGAACCCACCAGCTCATCAACAACCACCTTACTCTTCATGGTGAACACTGTGAATAGGAGATAGACCATCAGTGAGTGAGGGGAACCCACCAGCTCATCCACAACCACCTCACTCATCATGGTGAACACTGTGAATAAGAGAGGTAGCCATCACTGAATGAGGGGAACTCACCAGCTCATCCACAACCACATCACTCATCATGGTGAACACTGTGAATAAGAGAGGTAGCCATCACTGAGTGAGAGGAACCCACCAGCTCATCCACAACCACCTCACTCATCATGGTGAACACTGTGAATAAGAGAGGTAGCCATCACTGAGTGAGGGGAACCCACCAGCTCATCCACAACCACCTCACTCATCATTGTGAACACTGTGAATAAGAGAGGTAGCCATCACTGAGTGAGCGGAACCCACCAGCTCATCCACAACCACTCACTCATCATGGTGAACTACTGTGAATAAGAGAGGTAGCCATCACTGAGTGAGGGGAACCCACCAGCTCATCCATAACCACATCACTCAACATGGTGAGCACTGTGAATAAGAGAGGTAGCCATCACTGAGTGAGAGGAACACACCAGCTCATCCACAACCACCTCACTCATCATGGTGAACACAGTGAATAAGATAGGTAGCCATCACTAAATGAGGGGAACACACCAGCTCTTCCACAACCACCTCACTCATCATGGTGAACACTGTGAATAAGAGAGGTAGCCATCACTGAATGAGGGGAACTCACCAGCTCATCCACAACCACATCACTCAACATGGTGAACACTGTGAATTAGAGAGTTAGCCATCACTGAATGAGGGGAACACACCAGCTCTTCCACAACCACCTCTCACATCATGGTGAACACTGTGAATAAGAGAGGTAGCCGTCACTGAGTGAAGGGAAGCCACCAGCTCATCCACAACCACCTCACTCATCATGGTGAACACTGTGAATAAGAGAGGTAGCCATCACTGAGTGAGGGGAACCCACCAGCTCATCAACAACCACCTCACTCATCATGGTGAACACTGTGAATAAGAGAGGTAGCCATCACTGAGTGAGGGGAACCCACCAGCTCATCCATAACCACCTCACTCATCATGGTGAACACTATGAATAAGAGAGGTAGCCATCACTGAGTGAGCGGAACCCACCAGCTCATCCACAACCACCTCACTCATCATGGTGAACACTGTGAATAAGAGAGGTAGCCATCACTGAGTGAGGGGAACCCACCAGCTCATCCATAACCACATCACTCATCATGGTGAACACTATGAATAAGAGAGGTAGCCATCACTGAGTGAGCGGAACCCACCAGCTCATCCATAACCACATCACTCATCATGGTGAACACTATGAATAAGAGAGGTAGCCATCACTGAGTGAGCGGAACCCACCAGCTCATCCACAACCACCTCACTCATCATGGTGAAGACTGTGAATAAGAGAGGTAGCCATCACTGAGAAAGGGGAACCCACCAGCTCATCAACAACCACCTTACTCTTCATGGTGAACACTGTGAATAGGAGATAGACCATCAGTGAGTGAGGGGAACCCACCAGCTCATCCACAACCACCTCACTCATCATGGTGAACACTGTGAATAAGAGAGGTAGCCATCACTGAATGAGGGGAAACTCACCAGCTCATCCACAACCACATCACTCATCATGGTGAACACTGTGAATAAGAGAGGTAGCCATCACTGAGTGAGAGGAACCCACCAGCTCATCCACAACCACCTCACTCATCATGGTGAACACTGTGAATAAGAGAGGTAGCCATCACTGAGTGAGGGGAACCCACCAGCTCATCCACAACCACCTCACTCATCATTGTGAACACTGTGAATAAGAGAGGTAGCCATCACTGAGTGAGCGGAACCCACCAGCTCATCCACAACCACTCACTCATCATGGTGAACTACTGTGAATAAGAGAGGTAGCCATCACTGAGTGAGGGGAACCCACCAGCTCATCCATAACCACATCACTCAACATGGTGAGCACTGTGAATAAGAGAGGTAGCCATCACTGAGTGAGAGGAACACACCAGCTCATCCACAACCACCTCACTCATCATGGTGAACACAGTGAATAAGATAGGTAGCCATCACTAAATGAGGGGAACACACCAGCTCTTCCACAACCACCTCACTCATCATGGTGAACACTGTGAATAAGAGAGGTAGCCATCACTGAATGAGGGGAACTCACCAGCTCATCCACAACCACATCACTCAACATGGTGAACACTGTGAATTAGAGAGTTAGCCATCACTGAATGAGGGGAACACACCAGCTCTTCCACAACCACCTCTCACATCATGGTGAACACTGTGAATAAGAGAGGTAGCCGTCACTGAGTGAAGGGAAGCCACCAGCTCATCCACAACCACCTCACTCATCATGGTGAACACTGTGAATAAGAGAGGTAGCCATCACTGAGTGAGGGGAACCCACCAGCTCATCAACAACCACCTCACTCATCATGGTGAACACTGTGAATAAGAGAGGTAGCCATCACTGAGTGAGGGGAACCCACCAGCTCATCCATAACCACCTCACTCATCATGGTGAACACTATGAATAAGAGAGGTAGCCATCACTGAGTGAGCGGAACCCACCAGCTCATCCAGAACCACCTCACTCATCATGGTGAACACTGTGAATAAGAGAGGTAGCCATCACTGAGTGAGGGGAACCCACCAGCTCATCCATAACCACATCACTCATCATGGTGAACACTATGAATAAGAGAGGTAGCCATCACTGAGTGAGCGGAACCCACCAGCTCATCCACAACCACCTCACTCATCATGGTGAAGACTGTGAATAAGAGAGGTAGCCATCACTGAGAAAGGGGAACCCACCAGCTCATCAACAACCACCTTACTCTTCATGGTGAACACTGTGAATAGGAGATAGACCATCAGTGAGTGAGGGGAACCCACCAGCTCATCCACAACCACCTCACTCATCATGGTGAACACTGTGAATAAGAGAGGTAGACATCACTGAGTGAGGGGAACCCACCAGCTCATCAACAACCACCTCACTCATCATGGTGAATACTGTGAATAAGAGATGTAGCCATCACTGAGTGAGGGGAACCCACCAGCTCATCCATAACCACATCACTCATCATGGTGAACACTATTAATAAGAGAGGTAGCCATCACTGAGTGAGCGGAACCCACCAGCTCATCCACAACCACCTCACTCATCTTGGTGAACACTGTGAATTAGTGAGGTAGCCATCACTGAATGAGGGGAACTCACCAGCTCATCCACAACCACATCACTCATCATGGTGAACACTGTGAATAAGAGAGATAGCCATCACTGAGTGAGAGGAACCCACCAGCTCATCCACAACCACCTCACTCATCATGGTGAACACTGTGAATAAGAGAGGTAGCCATCACTGAGTGAGCGGAACCCACCAGCTCATCCACAACCACCTCACTCATCATGGTGAACTACTGTGAATAAGAGAGGTAGCCATCACTGAGTGAGGGGAACCCACCAGCTCATCCATAACCACATCACTCAACATGGTGAACACTGTGAATAAGAGAGGTAGCCATCACTGAGTGAGAGGAACACACCAGCTCATCCACAACCACCTCACTCATCATGGTGAACACTGTGAAAAAGAGATAGACCACTACTGAGTGAAGGGAACCCAACAGCTCATCCACAACCACCTCACTCATCATGGTGAACACTGTGAATAAGAGAGGTAGCCATCACTGAGTGAGGGGAACCCACCAGCTCATCAACAACCACCTCACTCATCATGGTGAACACTGTGAATAGGAGATAGACCATCACTGAGTGAGGGGAACCCACCAGATCATCCACAACCACCTCACTCATCATGGTGAACACTGTGAATTAGAGAGTTAGCCATCACTGAATGAGGGGAACACACCAGCTCTTCCACAACCACCTCACTCATCATGGTGAACACTGTGAATAAGAGAGGTAGCCGTCACTGAGTGAAGGGAAGCCACCAGCAAATCCACAACCACCTCACTCATCATGGTGAACACTGTGAATAAGAGAGGTAGCCATCACTGAGTGAGGGGAACCCACCAGCTCATCAACAACCACCTCAATCATCATGGTGAACACTGTGAATAAGAGAGGTAGCCATCACTGAGTGAGCGAAACCCACCAGCTCATCCACAACCACCTCACTCATCATGGTGAACTACTGTGAATAAGAGAGGTAGCCATCACTGAGTGAGAGGAACACACCAGCTCATCCACAACCACCTCACTCATCATGGTGAACACAGTGAATAAGATAGGTAGCCATCACTAAGTGAGGGGAACCCACCAGCTCATCAACAACCACCTTACTCTTCATGGTGAACACTGTGAATAGGAGATAGACCATCACTGAGTGAGGGGAACCCACCAGCTCATCCACAACCACCTTACTCTTCATGGTGAACACTGTGAATAAGAGAGGTAGCCATCACTGAGTGAGGGAAACCCACCAGCTCATCAACAACCACCTCACTCATCATGGTGAACACTGTGAATAGGAGATAGACCATCACTGAGTGAGGGGAACCCACCAGATCATCCACAACCACCTCACTCATCATGGTGAACTACTGTGAATAAGAGAGGTAGCCATCACTGAGTGAGGGGAACACACCAGCTCTTCCACAACCACCTCACTCATCATGGTGAACACTGTGAATAAGAGAGGTAGCCGTCACTGAGTGAAGGGAAGCCACCAGCTCATCCACAACCACCTCAATCATCATGGTGAACACTGTGAAAAAGAGATAGACCACTACTGAGTGAAGGGAACCCACCAGCTCATCCACAACCACCTCACTCATCATGGTGTACACTGTGAATAAGAGAGGTAGCCATCACTGAGTGAGGGGAACCCACCAGCTCATCAACAACCACCTCACTCATCATCGTGAACACTGTGAATAAGAGAGGTAGCCATCACTGAGTGAGGGGAACCCACCAGCTCATCCATAACCACATCACTCATCATGGTGAACACTATGAATAAGAGAGGTAGCCATCACTGAGTGAGCGGAACCCACCAGCTCATCCACAACCACTTCACTCATCATGGTGAACACTGTGAATAAGAGAGGTAGCCATCACTGAGTGAGGGGAACTCACCAGCTCATCCATAACCACATCACTCATCATGGTGAACACTATGAATAAGAGAGGTAGCCATCACTGAGTGAGCGGAACCCACCAGCTCATCCACAACCACCTCACTCATCATGGTGAACACTGTGAATAAGAGAGGTAGCCATCACTGAGTGAGGGGAACCTACCAGCTCATCCATAACCACATCACTCATCATGGTGAACGCTATGAATAAGAGAGGTAGCCATCACTGAGTGAGCGGAACCCACCAGCTCATCCACAACCACCTCACTCATCATGGTGAACACTGTGAATTAGAGAGGTAGCCATCACTGAATGAGGGGAACACACCAGCTCTTCCACAACCACCTCACTCATCATGGTGAACACTGTGAATAAGAGAGGTAGCCATCACTGAATGAGGGGAACTCACCAGCTCATCCACAACCACCTCACTCATCATGGTGAACACTGTGAATAAGAGAGGTAGCCGTCACTGAGTGAAGGGAAGCCACCAGCTCATCCACAACCACCTCAATCATCATGGTGAACACTGTGAAAAAGAGATAGACCACTACTGAGTGAAGGGAACCCACCAGCTCATCCACAACCACCTCACTCATCATGGTGAACACTGTGAATAAGAGAGGTAGCCATCACTGAGTGAGGGGAACCCACCAGCTCATCAACAACCACCTCACTCATCATGGTGAACACTGTGAATAGGAGATAGACCATCACTGAGTGAGGGGAACCCACCAGATCATCCACAACCACCTCACTCATCATGGTGAACACTGTGAATTAGAGAAATAGCCATCACTGAATGAGGGGAACACACCAGCTCTTCCACAACCACCTCACTCATCATGGTGAACACTGTGAATAAGAGAGGTAGCCATCACTGAATGAGGGGAACTCACCAGCTCATCCACAACCACATCACTCATCATGGTGAACACTGTGAATAAGAGAGGTAGCCATCACTGAGTGAGAGGAACCCACCAGCTCATCCACAACCACCTCACTCATCATGGTGAACACTGTGAATAAGAGATTGACCATCACTGAGTGAGTGGAACCCACCAGCTCATCCACAACCACCTCACTCATCATTGTGAATAAGAGTGTTAGCCATCACTGAGTGAGCGGAACCCACCAGCTCATCCACAACCACCTCACTCATCATGGTAAACACTGTGAATAAGAGATGTAGCCATTACTGAGTGAGGGGAACCCACCAGCTCATCCATAACCACATCACTCAACATGGTGAACACTGTGAATAAGAGAGGTAGCCATCACTGAGTGAGAGGAACACACCAGCTCATCCACAACCACCTCACTCATCATGGTGAACACAGTGAATAAGATAGGTAGCCATCACTAAGTGAGGGGAACCCACCAGCTCATCAACAACCACCTTACTCATCATGGTGAACACTGTGAATAAGAGAGGTAGCCATCACTGAGTGAGGGGAACCCACCAGCTCATCAACAACCACCTTACTCTTCATGGTGAACACTGTGAATAGGAGATAGACCATCACTGAGTGAGGGGAACACACCAGCTCATCCACAACCACCTCTCTCATCATGGTGAACACTGTGAATTAGAGAGTTAGCCATCACTGAATGAGGGGAACACACCAGCTCTTCCACAACCACCTCACTCATCATGGTGAACACTGTGAATAAGAGAGGTAGCCGTCACTGAGTGAAGGGAAGCCACCAGCTCATCCACAACCACCTCAATCATCATGGTGAACACTGTGAAAAAGAGATAGACCACTACTGAGTGAAGGGAACCCACCAGCTCATCCAGAACCACCTCACTCATCATGTTGAACACTGTGAATAAGAGAGGTAGCCATCACTGAGTGAGGGGAACCCACCAGCTAATCAACAACCACCTCACTCATCATGGTGAACACTGTGAATAGGAGATAGACCATCACTGAGTGAGGGGAACCCACCAGATCATCCACAACCACCTCACTCATCATGGTGAACACTGTGAATTAGAGAAATAGCCATCACTGAATGAGGGGAACACACCAGCTCTTCCACAACCACCTCACTCATCATGCTGAACACTGTGAATAAGAGAGGTAGCCATCACTGAATGAGGGGAACTCACCAGCTCATCCACAACCACATCACTCATCATGGTGAACACTGTGAATAAGAGAGGTAGCCATCACTGAGTGAGAGGAACCCACCAGCTCATCCACAACCACCTCACTCATCATGGTGAACACTGTGAATAAGAGATTGACCATCACTGAGTGAGTGGA
Source organism: Acipenser ruthenus (assembly GCF_902713425.1). Classification (NCBI taxonomy): domain Eukaryota; kingdom Metazoa; phylum Chordata; class Actinopteri; order Acipenseriformes; family Acipenseridae; genus Acipenser; species Acipenser ruthenus. Next base: position 34,361 of record NW_026708574.1, read on the forward strand.
ACCCACCAGCTCATCCACAACCACCTCACTCATCATTGTGAATAAGAGTGTTAGCCATCACTGAGTGAGTGGAACCCACCAGCTCATCCACAACCACCTCACTCATCATGGTAAACACTGTGAATAAGAGATGTAGCCATTACTGAGTGAGGGGAACCCACCAGCTCATCCATAACCACATCACTCAACATGGTGAACACTTTGAATAAGAGAGGTAGCCATCACTGAGTGAGGGGAACCCATCAGCTCATCAACAACCACCTTACTCTTCATGGTGAACACTGTGAATAGGAGATAGACCATCACTGAGTGAGGGGAACCCACCAGCTCATCCACAACCACCTCACTCATCATGGTGAACACTGTGAATTAGAGAGTTAGCCATCACTGAATGAGGGGAACTCACCAGCTCATCCACAACCACATCACTCATCATGGTGAACACTGTGAATAAGAGAGGTAGCCATCACTGAGTGAGAGGAACCCACCAGCTCATCCACAACCACCTCACTCATCATGGTGAACACTGTGAATAAGAGATTGACCATCACTGAGTGAGTGGAACCCACCAGCTCATCCACAACCACCTCACTCATCATTGTGAATAAGAGTGTTAGCCATCACTGAGTGAGCGGACCCACCAGCTCATCCACAACCACCTCACTCATCATGGTAAACACTGTGAATAAGAGATGTAGCCATTACTGAGTGAGGGGAACCCACCAGCTCATCCATAACCACATCACTCAACATGGTGAACACTGTGAATAAGAGAGGTAGCCATCACTGAGTGAGAGGAACACACCAGCTCATCCACAACCACCTCACTCATCATGGTGAACACAGTGAATAAGATAGGTAGCCATCACTAAGTGAGGGGGAACCCACCAGCTCATCAACAACCACCTTACTCTTCATGGTGAACACTGTGAATAGGAGATAGACCATCACTGAGTGAGGGGAACCCACCAGCTCATCCACAACCACCTCACTCATCATGGTGAACACTGTGAATAAGAGAGGTAGCCATCACTGAGAAAGGGGGAACCCACCAGCTCATCAACAACCCACCTTACTCTTCATGGTGAACACTGTGAATAGGAGATAGACCATCACTGAGTGAGGGGAACCCACCAGCTCATCCACAACCACCTCTCTCATCATGGTGAACACTGTGAATTAGAGAGTTAGCCATCACTGAATGAGGGAACACACCAGCTCTTCCACAACCACCTCACTCATCATGGTGAACACTGTGAATAAGAGAGGTAGCCGTCACTGAGTGAAGGGAAGCCACCAGCTCATCCACAACCACCTCAATCATCATGGTGAATACTGTGAAAAAGAGATAGACCACTACTGAGTGAAGGGAACCCACCAGCTCATCCACAACCACCTCACTCATCATGGTGAACACTGTGAATAAGAGAGGTAGCCATCACTGAGTGAGGGGAACCCACCAGCTCATCAACAACCACCTCACTCATCATGGTGAACACTGTGAATAGGAGATAGACCATCACTGAGTGAGGGGAACCCACCAGATCATCCACAACCACCTCACTCATCATGGTGAACACTGTGAATTAGAGAAATAGCCATCACTGAATGAGGGGAACACACCAGCTCTTCCACAACCACCTCACTCATCATGGTGAACACTGTGAATAAGAGAGGTAGCCATCACTGAATGAGGGGAACTCACCAGCTCATCCACAACCACATCACTCATCATGGTGAACACTGTGAATAAGAGAGGTAGCCATCACTGAATGAGGGGAACCCACCAGCTCATCCACAACCACCTCACTCATCATGGTGAACACTGTGAATAGAGATTGACCATCACTGAGTGAGTGGAACCCACCAGCTCATCCACAACCACCTCACTCATCATTGTGAATAAGAGTGTTAGCCATCACTGAGTGAGCGGAACCCACCAGCTCATCCACAACCACCTCACTCATCATGGTAAACACTGTGAATAAGAGATGTAGCCATTACTGAGTGAGGGGAACCCACCAGCTCATCCATAACCACATCACTCAACATGGTGAACACTGTGAATAAGAGAGGTAGCCATCACTGAGTGAGGGGAACCCACCAGCTCATCAACAACCACCTTACTCTTCATGGTGAACACTGTGAATAGGAGATAGACCATCACTGAGTGAGGGGAACCCACCAGCTCATCCACAACCACCTCACTCATCATGGTGAACACTGTGAATTAGAGAGTTAGCCATCACTGAATGAGGGGAACACACCAGCTCTTCCACAACCACCTCACTCATCATGGTGAACACTGTGAATAAGAGAGGTAGCCATCACTGAGTGAGGGAAACCTCCAGTTCATCCACAACCACCTTACTCTTCACGGTGAACACTGTGAATAGGAGATAGACCATCAGTGAGTGAGGGGAACCCACCAGCTCATCCACAACCACCTCACTCATCATGGAGAACACTGTGAATTAGAGAGGTAGCCATCACTGAATGAGGGGAACACACCAGCTCTTCCACAACCACCTCACTCATCATAGTGAACACTGTGAATAAGAGAGGTAGCCATCACAGAATGAGGGGAACTCACCAGCTCATCCACAACCACATCACTCAACATGGTGAACACTGTGAATTAGAGAGTTAGCCATCACTGAATGAGGGGAACACACCAGCTCTTCCACAACCACCTCACTCATCATGGTGAACACTGTGAATAAGAGAGGTAGCCGTCACTGACTGAAGGGAAGCCACCAGCTCATCCACAACCACCTCAATCATCATGGTGAACACTGTGAAAAAGAGATAGACCACGACTGAGTGAAGGGAACCCACCAGCTCATCCACAACCACCTCACTCATCATGGTGAACACTGTGAATAAGAGAGGTAGCCATCACTGAGTGAGGGGAACCCACCAGCTCATCAACAACCACCTCACTCATCATGGTGAACACTGTGAATAAGAGAGGTAGCCATCACTGAGTGAGGGGAACCCACCAGCTCATCCATAACCACATCACTCATCATGGTGAACACTATGAATAAGAGAGGGAGCCATCACTGAGTGAGCGGAACCCACCAGCTCATCCACAACCACCTCACTCATCATGGTGAACACTGTGAATAGAGAGGTAGCCATCACTAAGTGAGGGGAACCCACCAGCTCATCCATAACCACATCACTCATCATGGTGAACACTATGAATAAGAGAGGTAGCCATCACTGAGTGAGCGGAACCCACCAGCTCATCCACAACCACTCACTCATCATGGTGAACACTGTGAATAAGAGAGGTAGCCATCACTGAGTGAGGGGAACCCACCAGCTCATCCACAACCACCTGACTCATCATGGTGAATAAGAGAGGTAGACATCACTGAGTGAGGGGAACCCACCAGCTCATCAACAACCACCTCACTCATCATGGTGAACACTGTGAATAAGAGAGGTAGCCATTACTGAGTGAGGGGAACCCACCAGCTCATCCATAAACCACATCACTCATCATGGTGAACACTATGAATAAGAGAGGTAGCCATCACTGAGTGAGCGGAACCCACCAGCTCATCCACAACCACCTCACTCATCATGGTGAACACTGTGAATAAGAGAGGTAGCCATCACTGAGTGAGGGGAACCCACCAGCTCATCCACAACCACCTCACTCATCATGGTGAATAAGAGAGGTAGACATCACTGAGTGAGCGGAACCACCAGCTCATCCACAACCACCTCACTCATCATGGTGAACACCTGTGAATAAGAGAGGTAGCCATCACTGAGTGAGGGAACCCACCAGGTCATCCATAACCACATCACTCATCATGGTGAACACTATGAATAAGAGAGGTAGCCATCACTGAGTGAGCGGAACCCACCAGCTCATCCACAACCACCTCACTCATCATGGTGAACACTGTGAATAAGAGAGGTAGCCATCACTGAGTGAGGGAACCCACCAGCTCATCCACAACCACCTGACTCATCATGGTGAATAAGAGAGGTAGACATCACTGAGTGAGGGGAACCCACCAGCTCATCAACAACCACCTCACTCATCATGGTGAACACTGTGAATAAGAGAGGTAGCCATTACTGAGTGAGGGGAACCCACCAGCTCATCCATAACCACATCACTCATCATGGTGAACACTATGAATAAGAGAGGTAGCCATCACTGAGTGAGCGGAACCCACCAGCTCATCCACAACCACCTCACTCATCATGGTGAACACTGTGAATAAGAGAGGTAGCCATCACTGAGTGAGGGGAACCCACCAGCTCATCCACAACCACCTCACTCATCATGGTGAACACTGTGAATAAGAGAGGTAGCCATCACTGAGTGAGGGGAACCCACCAGCTCATCCACAACCACCCTCACTCATCATGGTGAATAAGAGAGGTAGACATCACTGAGTGAGCGGAACCCACCAGCTCATCCACAACCACCTCACTCATCATGGTGAACACTGTGAATAAGAGAGGTAGCCATCACTGAATGAGGGGAACTCACCAGCTCATCCACTACCACATCACTCATCATGGTGAACACTGTGAATAAGAGAGGTAGCCATCACTGAGTGAGAGGAACCCACCAGCTCATCCACAACCACCTCACTCATCATGGTGAACACTGTGAAGAAGAGAGGTAGCCATCACTGAGTGAGCGGAACCCACCAGCTCAGCCACAACCACCTCACTCATCATGGTGAACTTCTATGAATAAGAGAGGTAGCCATCACTGAGTGAGAGGAACACACCAGCTCATCCACAACCACCTCACTCATCATGGTGAACACAGTGAATAAGATAGGTAGCCATCACTAAGTGAGGGGAACCCACCAGCTCATCAAGAACCACCTTACTCTTCATGGTGAACACTGTGAATAGGAGATAGACCATCACTGAGTGAGGGGAACCCACCAGCTCATCCACAACCACCTTACTCTTAATGGTGAACACTGTGAATAAGAGAGGTAGCTATCACTGAGTGAGGGGAACCCACCAGCTCATCAACAACCACCTACTCTTCATGGTGAACACTGTGAATAGGAGATAGACCATCACTGAGTGAGGGGAACCCACCAGCTCATCCACAACCACCTCACTCATCATGTTGAACACTGTGAATTAGAGAGTTAGCCATCACTGAATGAGGGGAACACACCAGCTCTTCCACAACCACCTCACTCATCATGGTGAACACTGTGAATAAGAGAGGTAGCCGTCACTGAGTGAAGGGAAGCCACCAGCTCATCCACAACCACCTCACTCATCATGGTGAACACAGTGAATAAGATAGGTAGCCATCACTAAGTGAGGGGAACCCACCAGCACATCAACAACCACCTTACTCTTCATGGTGAACACTGTGAATAGGAGATAGACCATCACTGAGTGAGGGGAACGCACCAGCTCATCCACAACCACCTTTACTCTTCATGGTGAACACTGTGAATAAGAGAGGTAGCCATCACTGAGAAAGGGGAACCCACCAGCTCATCAACAACCACCTTACTCTTCATGGTGAACACTGTGAATAGGAGATAGACCATCACTGAGTGAGGGGAACCCACCAGCTCATCCACAACCACCACTCTCATCATGGTGAAACACTGTGAATTAGAGAGTTAGCCATCACTGAATGAGGGGAACACACCAGCTCTTCCACAACCACCTCACTCATCATGGTGAACACTGTGAATAAGAGAGGTAGCCGTCACTGAGTGAAGGGAAGCCACCAGCTCATCCACAACCACCTCAATCATCATGGTGAACACTGTGAAAAAGAGATAGACCACTACTGAGTGAAGGGAACCCACCAGCTCATCCACAACCACCTCACTCATCATGGTGAACACTGTGAATAAGAGAGGTAGCCATCACTGAGTGAGGGGAACCCACCAGCTCATCAACAACCACCTCACTCACATGGTGAACACTGTGAATTAGAGAAATAGCCATCACTGAATGAGGGGAACACACCAGCTCTTCCACAACCACCTCACTCATCATGGTGAACACTGTGAATAAGAGAGGTAGCCATCACTGAATGAGGGGAACTCACCAGCTCATCCACAACCACATCACTCATCATGGTGAACACTGTGAATAAGAGAGGTAGCCATCACTGAGTGAGAGGAACCCACCAGCTCATCCACAACCACCTCACTCATCATGGTGAACACTGTGAATAAGAGATTGACCATCACTGAGTGAGTGGAACCCACCAGCTCATCCACAACCACCTCACTCATCATTGTGAATAAGAGTGTTAGCCATCACTGAGTGAGCGGAACCCACCAGCTCATCCACAACCACCTCACTCATCATGGTAAACACTGTGAATAAGAGATGTAGCCATTACTGAGTGAGGGGAACCCACCAGCTCATCCATAACACACATCACTCAACATGGTGAACACTGTGAATAAGAGAGGTAGCCATCACTGAGTGAGGGGAACCCACCAGCTCATCAACAACCACCTTACTCTTCATGGTGAACACTGTGAATAGGAGATAGACCATCACTGAGTGAGGGGAACCCACCAGCTCATCCACAACCACCTCACTCATCATTGTGAATAAGAGTGTTAGCCATCACTGAGTGAGCGGAACCCACGAGCTCATCCACAACCACCTCACTCATCATGGTGAACACTGTGAATTAGAGAGTTAGCCATCACTGAATGAGGGGAACACACCAGCTCTTCCACAACCACCTCACTCATCATGGTGAACACTATGAATAAGAGAGGTAGCCGTCACTAAATGAGGGGAACACACCAGCTCTTCCACAACCACCTCACTCATCATGGTGAACACTGTGAATAAGAGAGGTAGCCGTCACTGAGTGAAGGGAAGCCACCAGCTCATCCACAACCACCTCAATCATCATGGTGAACACTGTGAATAAGAGAGGTAGCCATCACTAAGTGAGGGGAACCCACCAGCTCATCAACAACCACCTCACTCATCATGGTGAACACAGTGATGGCTACCTCTCTTATTCATAGTCTTCACCATGATGAGTGATGTGGTTTTGGATGAGCTGGTGGGTTCCCCTCACTCAGTGATGGCTACCTCTCTTATTCACAGAGTGAGGGGAACCCACCAGCTCATCCATAACCACATCACTCATCATGGTGAAGACTATGAATAAGAGAGGTAGCCATCACTGAGTGAGCAGAACCCACCAGCTCATCCACAACCACCTCACTCATCATGGTGAACACTGTGAATAAGAGATTGACCATCACTGAGTGAGTGGAACCCACCAGCTCATCCACAACCACCTCACTCATCATGGTGAACACTGTGAATAAGAGAGGTAGCCATCACTAAGTGAGCGGAACCCACCAGCTCATCCACAACCACCTCACTCATCATGGTGAACACTGTGAATAAGAGAGGTAGCCATCACTGAGTGAGGGGAAACCTCCAGTTCATCCACAACCACCTCACTCATCATGGTGAACACTGTGAATAGGAGAGGTAGCCATCAATGAGTGAGCGGAACCCACCAGCTCATCCACAACCACCTCACTCAACATGGTGAACACTGTGAATAAGAGAGGTAGCCATCACTGAGAAAGGGGAACCCACCAGCTCATCAACAACCACCTTACTCTTCACGGTGAACACTGTGAATAGGAGATAGACCATCAGTGAGTGAGGGGAACCCACCAGCTCATCCACAACCACCTCACTCATCATGGAGAACACTGTGAATTAGAGAGGTAGCCATCACTGAATGAGGGGAACACACCAGCTCTTCCACAACCACCTCACTCATCATGGTGAACACTGTGAATAAGAGAGGTAGCCGTCACTGAGTGAAGGGAAGCCACCAGCTCATCCACAACCACCTCAATCATCATGGTGAACACTGTGAAAAAGAGATAGACCACGACTGAGTGAAGGGAACCCACCAGCTCATCCACAACCACCTCACTCATCATGGTGAACACTGTGAATAAGAGAGGTAGCCATCACTGAGTGAGGGGAACCCACCAGCTCATCAACAACCACCTCACTCATCATGGTGAACACTGTGAATAAGAGAGGTAGCCATCACTGAGTGAGGGGAACCCACCAGCTCATCCATAACCACATCACTCATCATGGTGAACACTATGAATAAGAGAGGGAGCCATCACTGAGTGAGCGGAACCCACCAGCTCATCCACAACCACCTCACTCATCATGGTGAACACTGTGAATAAGAGAGGTAGCCATCACTGAGTGAGGGGAACCCACCAGCTCATCCATAACCACATCACTCATCATGGTGAACACTATGAATAAGAGAGGTAGCCATCACTGAGTGAGCGGAACCCACCAGCTCATCCACAACCACATCACTCATCATGGTGAACACTGTGAATAAGAGAGGTAGCCATCACTGAGTGAGGGGAACCCACCAGCTCATCCACAACCACCTGACTCATCATGGTGAATAAGAGAGGTAGACATCACTGAGTGAGGGGAACCCACCAGCTCATCAACAACCACCTCACTCATCATGGTGAACACTGTGAATAAGAGAGGTAGCCATTACTGAGTGAGGGGAACCCACCAGCTCATCCATAACCACATCACTCATCATGGTGAACACTATGAATAAGAGAGGTAGCCATCACTGAGTGAGCGGAACCCACCAGCTCATCCACAACCACCTCACTCATCATGGTGAACACTGTGAATAAGAGAGTTAGCCATCACTGAGTGAGGGGAACCCACCAGCTCATCCACAACCACCTTACTCATCATGGTGAATAAGAGAGGTAGACATCACTGAGTGAGCGGAACCCACCAGCTCATCCACAACCACCTCACTCATCATGGTGAACACTGTGAATAAGAGAGGTAGCCATCACTGAGTGAGGGGAACCCACCAGCTCATCCATAACCACATCACTCATCATGGTGAACACTATGAATAAGAGAGGTAGCCATCACTGAGTGAGCGGAACCCACCAGCTCATCCACAACCACCTCACTCATCATGGTGAACACAGTGATGGCTACCTCTCTTATTCATAGTCTTCACCATGATGAGTGATGTGGTTTTGGATGAGCTGGTGGGTTCCCCTCACTCAGTGATGGCTACCTCTCTTATTCACAGAGTGAGGGGAACCCACCAGCTCATCCATAACCACATCACTCATCATGGTGAAGACTATGAATAAGAGAGGTAGCCATCACTGAGTGAAGGGAAGCCACCAGCTCATCCACAACCACCTCAATCATCATGGTGAACACTGTGAATAAGAGAGGTAGCCATCACTAAGTGAGGGGAACCCACCAGCTCATCAACAACCACCTCACTCATCATGGTGAACACAGTGATGGCTACCTCTCTTATTCATAGTCTTCACCATGATGAGTGATGTGGTTTTGGATGAGCTGGTGGGTTCCCCTCACTCAGTGATGGCTACCTCTCTTATTCACAGAGTGAGGGGAACCCACCAGCTCATCCATAACCACATCACTCATCATGGTGAAGACTATGAATAAGAGAGGTAGCCATCACTGAGTGAGCAGAACCCACCAGCTCATCCACAACCACCTCACTCATCATGGTGAACACTGTGAATAAGAGATTGACCATCACTGAGTGAGTGGAACCCACCAGCTCATCCACAACCACCTCACTCATCATGGTGAACACTGTGAATAAGAGAGGTAGCCATCACTAAGTGAGCGGAACCCACCAGCTCATCCACAACCACCTCACTCATCATGGTGAACACTGTGAATAAGAGAGGTAGCCATCACTGAGTGAGGGGAAACCTCCAGTTCATCCACAACCACCTCACTCATCATGGTGAACACTGTGAATAGGAGAGGTAGCCATCAATGAGTGAGCGGAACCCACCAGCTCATCCACAACCACCTCACTCAACATGGTGAACACTGTGAATAAGAGAGGTAGCCATCACTGAGAAAGGGGAACCCACCAGCTCATCAACAACCACCTTACTCTTCACGGTGAACACTGTGAATAGGAGATAGACCATCAGTGAGTGAGGGGAACCCACCAGCTCATCCACAACCACCTCACTCATCATGGAGAACACTGTGAATTAGAGAGGTAGCCATCACTGAATGAGGGGAACACACCAGCTCTTCCACAACCACCTCACTCATCATGGTGAACACTGTGAATAAGAGAGGTAGCCGTCACTGAGTGAAGGGAAGCCACCAGCTCATCCACAACCACCTCAATCATCATGGTGAACACTGTGAAAAAGAGATAGACCACGACTGAGTGAAGGGAACCCACCAGCTCATCCACAACCACCTCACTCATCATGGTGAACACTGTGAATAAGAGAGGTAGCCATCACTGAGTGAGGGGAACCCACCAGCTCATCAACAACCACCTCACTCATCATGGTGAACACTGTGAATAAGAGAGGTAGCCATCACTGAGTGAGGGGAACCCACCAGCTCATCCATAACCACATCACTCATCATGGTGAACACTATGAATAAGAGAGGGAGCCATCACTGAGTGAGCGGAACCCACCAGCTCATCCACAACCACCTCACTCATCATGGTGAACACTGTGAATAAGAGAGGTAGCCATCACTGAGTGAGGGGAACCCACCAGCTCATCCATAACCACATCACTCATCATGGTGAACACTATGAATAAGAGAGGTAGCCATCACTGAGTGAGCGGAACCCACCAGCTCATCCACAACCACATCACTCATCATGGTGAACACTGTGAATAAGAGAGGTAGCCATCACTGAGTGAGGGGAACCCACCAGCTCATCCACAACCACCTGACTCATCATGGTGAATAAGAGAGGTAGACATCACTGAGTGAGGGGAACCCACCAGCTCATCAACAACCACCTCACTCATCATGGTGAACACTGTGAATAAGAGAGGTAGCCATTACTGAGTGAGGGGAACCCACCAGCTCATCCATAACCACATCACTCATCATGGTGAACACTATGAATAAGAGAGGTAGCCATCACTGAGTGAGCGGAACCCACCAGCTCATCCACAACCACCTCACTCATCATGGTGAACACTGTGAATAAGAGAGTTAGCCATCACTGAGTGAGGGGAACCCACCAGCTCATCCACAACCACCTTACTCATCATGGTGAATAAGAGAGGTAGACATCACTGAGTGAGCGGAACCCACCAGCTCATCCACAACCACCTCACTCATCATGGTGAACACTGTGAATAAGAGAGGTAGCCATCACTGAGTGAGGGGAACCCACCAGCTCATCCATAACCACATCACTCATCATGGTGAACACTATGAATAAGAGAGGTAGCCATCACTGAGTGAGCGGAACCCACCAGCTCATCCACAACCACCTCACTCATCATGGTGAACACTGTGAATAAGAGAGGTAGCCATCACTGAGTGAGGGGAACCCACCAGCTCATCCACAA
>NW_026708575.1:0-5000 GCF_902713425.1 Acipenser ruthenus
ATTCGGGCTCCTCCCACTCAGGCGTAGGACGTTCGGGCTCCTCCCACTCAGGCGTAGGACGTTCAGGCTCCTTCCGCTTGGGCTGTGGACGCTCAGGCTCCTCCCGTTTGGGCTGTGGACGCTCAGGCTCCTCCCATTTGGGCTGTGGACGCTCAGGCTCCTCCCATTTGGGCTGTGGACGCTCAGGCTCCTCCCGCTCGGGCTGTGGACGCTCAGGCTCCTCCCGCTCGGGCTGTGGAGGCAAAACCAGCAGGCATTCACCCTCTGCTGGTGGAGATGGGGACAGCAGGTACTCCTCTGCTGGTGGTCCTGCTACCTGGGCTGCTGTTCCATTTATGGTTGCCTCCAGGTAGCTGAGGACAAACTCCACACCTTCCTCCAAGGTGTTTGGGGTGTGTTCCTCCTGATATGCCTCCCATCTCTCACAGTCCATCATCCACAGAGCCCGGACGACCATGGGCAGAGACTGGGCCTCCAGCCCAGCATTCTCCAGGAACCAGCCCCGCAGTTTGATGGCGTCTTCTGCCATTGACTCTCTTTTTTTTTTTTTTTTTTTCCCCCAAAACAATATTTGTAATCCTCTTTTCTTTTTTTCTTTTTTTTTTTTTTTTTAAATCCAGACCCCTCCTGGTCTGACGCTTGGAGGCGCGGCTATCCCACGATGACACCACGTGTCACAAAGACGGCCAGAGTGGGTGGCGTCAGACCAGAAGCAGGAAGGAATACAGAGACAGTGGTTGTGATGATGAGCTGAGTGCAATGGCTGCACTCAGCGTTTATTAACAAATAAAAGGTTTAAACAATGGAATACAAAACAGGACACGGCACTTGACGCCAAAATAAACAGACAGACAAAACGACTAAACACTTAACAAACGGTGCACGGAGACAAACAAACACGGTGAGTACAAAACACTTATAATTATGATTTAACACTATTTAGTTTCTCCTCTCTCTCTCACCCGTTCTCCTCTTCCGAACACCCAACCCTTAGTGCAAGAAACGTGCATCTATATATACTGTTGTGCTGGGATTCAATTACTAATTAATTACTCACTTGAATCCCAGCACGTGAATTCATTACGTGAAACCCCGTGTTCACATATTATATTTTAAATGCACGTGCGTGATGTGCAATCCCGTGCCTAAATACAAATATACACTATTTAAATACACGTGAAACACAGACCCGTTTATATCCCGTGTACCAATGACTATACACCAACATTTACACACGCAACATACACACAAAACACACAAATGCACACAGGGGCGGGGCGCATTGCCACAGGGACCCACACTGCCTACTCAAGCCCAAAACAGAGCCTCCAGCCCGGCCTGATCTGGCGCCAGGCGCGGGAGGGCAGCATACTTCCATCAGCATGGAAGTCCAGGACTGTAAGGGGACCCACCGCCTCCCCAAGCCGAAAACAGAGCCTCCAGCCCGACCTGATCTGGCGCCAGGCACGGGAGGGCAACAGACAGACTTCCAGGGAAGTGGAAGCTGCCAGGGGTGAATGGGAACTCTGCCCGGGGTGCAGAGCCTCCCACATGGCTTGACTTATTATTTTTACTTAAATATTTTTTTGATGAAAAGACCATGCCCTTAGTAATATGCACTTACCCCCCCAGTGTATCTGTTATCTAATAGCATTATGAGAGCAAGTCACTACTTCATGCCGACCTCCTGGAACTGCCGCTCGGCCACCCAGACCCACTTTGTCCACTAAGGTTTTTTGTGGCTATGGTAATGTATTATTATTATGTGTTTATTTAGCAGACACCTTTATCCAAGTCGACTTACAGAGACTAGGGTGTGTGAACTTTGCATCAGCTGCAGAGTCACTTACAATTACATCTCACCCGAAAGACGGAGCACAAGGAGGTTAAGTGACTTGCTCAGGGTCACACAGTGAGTCAGTGGCTAAGGTGGGATTTGAACCGGGGACCTCCTGGTTACAAGCCCTTTTCTTTAACCACTGGACCACACAGCCTCCAATCTAGCACTATTCTGACTCTAGTCAATTCTATTCTAACTATTGTCATGTAGCTCAATGGTGACTCTGGTCATGTAGCTCAATGGTGACTCTGGTCATGTAGCTCAATGGTGACTCTGGTCATGTAGCTCAATGGTGACTCTGGTCATGTAGCTCAATTTTGACTATGGTCAGTGCGGCAGTGTGGAGTAGTGGTTAGGTCTCGGGACTCTTGACTAGAAGGTCGTGGGTTCAATCCCAGGTGGGGGACATTGCTGCTGTACCCTTGAGCAAGGTACTTTACCTAGATTGCTCCAGTAAAAATCCAACTGTATAAATGGGTAATTGTATGTAGAAAAATAATATAATTGTATGTAAAAATAATGTGATATCTTGTAACAATTGTAAGTCGTCCTGGATAAGGGTGTCTGCTAAGAAATACAGTGGCTCTCAAAAGTATTCACCCCCCTTGGACTTTTCCACATTTCATTGTGTTACAACATGGAATCAAAATGGATTTAATTGGGAGTTTTTGCCACTGATCAACACAAGAAAAGTCCATAATGTCAAAGTGAAAAATAAAATCTACAACTTGTTCTAAATTAATTACAAATATAAAACAGAAAATAATTGATTGCATAAGTATTCACCCCCTTTGCTATGACACACCTAAATAAGCTCTGGTGCAACCAATTGTCTTTAGAAGTCACATAATTAGTTGAATGGAGTCCACCTGTGTGCAATTAAGGTGTTTCACATGATTTCAGGTAAATACACCTGTCTCTGGGAGGTCCCACAGTTGGTTAGTACATTTCCTAACAAAAACTACATCATGAAGATGAAGGAACATTCAAAGCAAATCCGGAATAAGGTTCTTCAAAAGCACCAATCAGGGGTAGGATATAAGAACATTTCCAAGGCATTGAATATCCTCTCAGAGCACAGTAAAGTCCATTATTAAGAAATGGAGAGAATATGGCACAACTGTGAATCTGTCTAGAACAGGCCGTCCTCAAAAACGGAGTATCCGGGCGTATAGGGCACTAGTCAGGGAGGCCACCAAGAGGCCTATGGCAACTCTAAAGGAGTTACAGTGTTTCCACGGCTGAGCTGGGAGACACTGTGCATATGGCAACAATAGCCCGGGTGCTTCACAAAACTGGCCTTTATGGGAGAGTGGCAAAAAGAAAAAAACTCGCATCAAATCTCGGCTAGAGTTTCCCAGAAGGCATGTGGGAGACTCTGAGACCAAGTGGAAGAAGATTCTATGGTCTGATGAGACCAGAATAGAGCTTTTTGCCACAACGCTAAGCGCTATGTTTGGCGCAAGCCTAACACCGTACATCATCCTGAGAACACCATCCCTACCGTGAAGCATGGTGGTGGCAGCATCATGCTATGGGGATGCTTCTCTGCGTCAGGGCCTGGAAAGCTCGTGAAGATAGAGGGCAAAATGGATGCGGCAAAAGTACAGAGAAATCCTGAAGGAAAACCTGCTGAAGTCTGCAAGAGACCTGGGACTTTGGAGAAGATTCATCTTCCAGCAGGACAATGACCCCAAACATACAGCCAAAGGCACACTGGAGTGGCTTAAAAACAAAAAGGTCAATGTCCTGGAGTGGCCCAGTCAAAGCCCCGGACCTCAATCTAATTGAGAATATGTGGAAAGAGTTGAAAATTGCTGTTCACCAAAGGTCCCCATCCAACTTGACGGAGCTTGAGCAATTTTGCAAAGAAGAATGGGCAAAAATAGCAGTGTCCAGATGTGCAAAGCTGGTAGAGACTTATCCAAATAGACTCATGGCTGTAATTGCTGCCAAAGGTGCCTCTACCAAATATTGACTCAAGGGGGTGAATACTTATGCAATCAATTATTTTCTGTTTTGTATTTGTAATTAATCTGTGGAGAAGATCTTCCCTGTTTTTCAACATTTACTTTTCAAAACGAACATTTGTCATTCAAAAGTCCAACAGCATAATGCAAGGAGAATGGCTAATTCATTAGGAACAGTCATGTTGAAGACAGTACCAGTTTCAAATGATTAAAAACTGGGAAACTGTTTGAGAAAAGAAATATATAAAATAGTTTATTTAAAAATATTTAATATATACACATTTTTTTAAGAAATACTGTTCCAATGGTCATTTCAAATGTGCTGCGAGTTTAAAAATCGTCTGGAAATTAAACACTGATGCCTTTTTTAGTTGTATTGTTTTTGAAAAAAGTTGAAAAGGCTGGGAGAATCTTCTGTGGAGAAGATCTTCCCTCCCTTTCAACATTAATTCTCAAACTGAATGCAGTAGGGATTCAAGGAAATGCATGCACATGGATTAGGGAGTGGTTAACATGTAGAAAACAGAAAGTACTAAATAGAGGAGAAACCTCAAAATGTAGTGAGGTAGCAGGGGTGTACCACAGGGATCAACTATTAGGTCCTCTGCTATTCCTAATCTACATTCATGATTTAGATTCTGGTATAGTAAGCAAGCTTGTTAAAGCTTGTAGCAGCAAAGGTCATTCAAAATGATCTAGACAGCATTCAAAACTTGGCAGACACATGGCAAAATGACATTTTAATAGAGAAAAGTGTAACGTATTGCACACAGGCAATACAAATGGGCATTATAAATATCATATGGGAGATACTGAAATTGAAGAAGGGATCTATGAAAAAGACCTAGGAGTTTATGTTGACTCAGAAATGTCTTCATCGAGACAATGTGAGGAAGCAATAAAAAAGGCCAACAAGATGCTCGGATATATTGTGAGGTGTGTTGATTTTAAATCAAGGGAAGTATGTTAAAACTTTACAATGCATTAGTAAGACCTCACCTAGAATATTGTGTTCAGTTCTGGTCACCTTGTTACAAAAAGGATATTGCTGCTCTAGAAAGAGTGCAAAGAAGATAGTTAATCTTCCCTCTGACATTCTCCATTGACAAATTGAGGGATGCGCACCAGGCCGCACACCCGCCGCTCCGGATTCGGGGATCTGAACCCGACTCTCTTTGGATCGGCCGGGG
>NW_026708575.1:15000-17500 GCF_902713425.1 Acipenser ruthenus
TGGCTATGGTAATGTATTATTATTATGTGTTTATTTAGCTGACACCTTTATCCAAGGCGACTTACAGAGACTAGGGTGTGTGAACTTTGCATCAGCTGCAGAGTCACTTACAATTACATCTCACCCGAAAGACGGAGCACAAGGAGGTTAAGTGACTTGCTCAGGGTCACACAGTGAGTCAGTGGCTAAGGTGGGATTTGAACCGGGGACCTCCTGGTTACAAGCCCTTTTCTTTAACCACTGGACCACACAGCCTCCAATGTAGCACTATTCTGACTCTAGTCAATTCTATTCTAACTATGGTCATTTAGCTCAATGGTGACTCTGGTCATGTAGCTCAATGGTGACTCTGGTCATGTAGCTCAATGGTGACTCTGGTCATGTAGCTCAATTTTGACTATGGTCAGGGCGGCAGTGTGGAGTAGTGGTTAGGTCTCGGGACTCTTGACTAGAAGGTCGTGGGTTCAATCCCAGGTGGGGGACATTGCTGCTGTACCCTTGAGCAAGGTACTTTACCTAGATTGCTCCAGTAAAAATCCAACTGTATAAATGGGTAATTGTATGTAGAAAAATAATATAATTGTATGTAAAAATAATGTGATATCTTGTAACAATTGTAAGTCGTCCTGGATAAGGGTGTCTGCTAAGAAATACAGTGGCTCTCAAAAGTATTCACCCCCCTTGGACTTTTCCACATTTCATTGTGTTACAACATGGAATCAAAATGGATTTAATTGGGAGTTTTTGCCACTGATCAACACAAGAAAAGTCCATAATGTCAAAGTGAAAAATAAAATCTACAACTTGTTCTAAATTAATTACAAATATAAAACAGAAAATAATTGATTGCATAAGTATTCACCCCCTTTGCTATGACACACCTAAATAAGCTCTGGTGCAACCAATTGTCTTTAGAAGTCACATAATTAGTTGAATGGAGTCCACCTGTGTGCAATTAAGGTGTTTCACATGATTTCAGGTTAAATACACCTGTCTCTGGGAGGTCCCACAGTTGGTTAGTACATTTCCTAACAAAAACTACATCATGAAGGTGAAGGAACATTCAAAGCAAATCCGGAATAAGGTTCTTCAAAAGCACCAATCAGGGGTAGGATATAAGAACATTTCCAAGGCATTGAATATCCTCTCAGAGCACAGTAAAGTCCATTATTAAGAAATGGAGAGAATATGGCACAACTGTGAATCTGTCTAGAACAGGCCGTCCTCAAAAACGGAGTATCCGGGCGTATAGGGCACTAGTCAGGGAGGCCACCAAGAGGCCTATGGCAACTCTAAAGGAGTTACAGTGTTCCACGGCTGAGCTGGGAGACACTGTGCATATGGCAACAATAGCCCGGGTGCTTCACAAAACTGGCCTTTATGGGAGAGTGGCAAAAAGAAAGCCATTGTTGAAAAGAACTCGCATCAAATCTCGGCTAGAGTTTCCCAGAAGGCATGTGGGAGACTCTGAGACCAAGTGGAAGAAGATTCTATGGCCTGATGAGACCAGAATAGAGCTTTTTGGCCACAACGCTAAGCGCTATGTTTGGCGCAAGCCTAACACCGTACATCATCCTGAGAACACCATCCCTACCGTGAAGCATGGTGGTGGCAGCATCATGCTATGGGGATGCTTCTCTGCGTCAGGGCCTGGAAAGCTCGTGAAGATAGAGGGCAAAATGGATGCGGCAAAGTACAGAGAAATCCTGAAGGAAAACCTGCTGAAGTCTGCAAGAGACCTGGGACTTGGAGAAGATTCATCTTCCAGCAGGACAATGACCCCAAACATACAGCCAAAGGCACACTGGAGTGGCTTAAAAACAAAAAGGTCAATGTCCTGGAGTGGCCCAGTCAAAGCCCGGACCTCAATCCAATTGAGAATATGTGGAAAGAGTTGAAAATTGCTGTTCACCAAAGGTCCCCATCCAACTTGACGGAGCTTGAGCAATTTTGCAAAGAAGAATGGGCAAAAATAGCAGTGTCCAGATGTGCAAAGCTGGTAGAGACTTATCCAAATAGACTCATGGCTGTAATTGCTGCCAAAGGTGCCTCTACCAAATATTGACTCAAGGGGGTGAATACTTATGCAATCAATTATTTTCTGTTTTGTATTTGTAATTAATCTGTGGAGAAGATCTTCCCTGTTTTTCAACATTTACTTTTCAAAACGAACATTTGTCATTCAAAAGTCCAACAGCATAATGCAAGGAGAATGGCTAATTCATTAGGAACAGTCATGTTGAAGACAGTACCAGTTTCAAATGATTAAAAACTGGGAAACTGTTTGAGAAAAGAAATATATAAAATAGTTTATTTAAAAATATTTAATATATACACATTTTTTTAAGAAATACTGTTCCAATGGTCATTTCAAATGTGCTGCGAGTTTAAAATCGTCTGGAAATTAAACACTGATGCCTTTTTTAATTGTATTGTTTTTGAAAAAAGTTGAAAGGCTGGGAGAATCTTCTGTGGAGAAGATCTTCCCTCCCTTTCAACA
>NW_026708575.1:27500-45789 GCF_902713425.1 Acipenser ruthenus
CGGACTATGGTCATCTAATGTTAAAGATAGGATTTTTTTTTTTAAAGTGCTCGGCCAATGACCATGTCCACCAAAAGGCTCGCATTGAAGGTAGACACGACCATGTCCACAACGGGACTTAGTCTCTAGCAGCAAAAACATGGAGGTCACCAAGGACACAAACGGCACACTGCTGCTGAAAACAGAGCCTCCAAACCCCGCGAGGGCAACAGGCTTCAAGTGCACTGAAAGTCAGCGACACAAATGGCACACTGTTGCCCAAAACAGAGCCTCCAAACCCCGTGAAGGCAAGAGACTTAAAGTGCATTAAAAATAAAAAAATGTAAGGGACCCACACTGCCTACTCAAGCCCAAAACAGAGCCTCCAGCCCGGCCTGATCTGGCGCCAGGCGCGGGAGGGCAGCATACTTCCATCAGCATGGAAGTCCAGGACTGTAAGGGGACCCACCGCCTCCCCAAGCCGAAAACAGAGCCTCCAGCCCGACCTGATCTGGCGCCAGGCACGGGAGGGCAACAGACAGACTTCCAGGGAAGTGGAAGCTGCCAGGGGTGAATGGGAACTCTGCCCGGGGTGCAGAGCCTCCCACATGGCTTGACTTATTATTTTTACTTAAATATTTTTTTGATCAAAAGACCATGCCCTTAGTAATATGCACTTACCCCCCCAGTGTATCTGTTATCTAATAGCATTATGAGAGCAAGTCACTACTTCATGCCGACCTCCTGGAACTGCCGCTCGGCCACCCAGACCCACTTTGTCCACTAAGGTTTTTTGTGGCTATGGTAATGTATTATTATTATGTGTTTATTTAGCAGACACCTTTATCCAAGGCGACTTACAGAGACTAGGGTGTGTGAACTTTGCATCAGCTGCAGAGTCACTTACAATTACATCTCACCCGAAAGACGGAGCACAAGGAGGTTAAGTGACTTGCTCAGGGTCACACAGTGAGTCAGTGGCTAAGGTGGGATTTGAACCGGGGACCTCCTGGTTACAAGCCCTTTTCTTTAACCACTGGACCACACAGCCTCCAATGTAGCACTATTCTGACTCTAGTCAATTCTATTCTAACTATGGTCATTTAGCTCAATGGTGACTCTGGTCATGTAGCTCAATGGTGACTCTGGTCATGTAGCTCAATGGTGACTCTGGTCATGTAGCTCAATTTTGACTATGGTCAGGGCGGCAGTGTGGAGTAGTGGTTAGGTCTCGGGACTCTTGACTAGAAGGTCGTGGGTTCAATCCCAGGTGGGGGACATTGCTGCTGTACCCTTGAGCAAGGTACTTTACCTAGATTGCTCCAGTAAAAATCCAACTGTATAAATGGGTAATTGTATGTAGAAAAATAATATAATTGTATGTAAAAATAATGTGATATCTTGTAACAATTGTAAGTCGTCCTGGATAAGGGTGTCTGCTAAGAAATACAGTGGCTCTCAAAAGTATTCACCCCCCTTGGACTTTTCCACATTTCATTGTGTTACAACATGGAATCAAAATGGATTTAATTGGGAGTTTTTGCCACTGATCAACACAAGAAAAGTCCATAATGTCAAAGTGAAAAATAAAATCTACAACTTGTTCTAAATTAATTACAAATATAAAACAGAAAATAATTGATTGCATAAGTATTCACCCCCTTTGCTATGACACACCTAAATAAGCTCTGGTGCAACCAATTGTCTTTAGAAGTCACATAATTAGTTGAATGGAGTCCACCTGTGTGCAATTAAGGTGTTTCACATGATTTCAGGTTAAATACACCTGTCTCTGGGAGGTCCCACAGTTGGTTAGTACATTTCCTAACAAAAACTACATCATGAAGATGAAGGAACATTCAAAGCAAATCCGGAATAAGGTTCTTCAAAAGCACCAATCAGGGGTAGGATATAAGAACATTTCCAAGGCATTGAATATCCTCTCAGAGCACAGTAAAGTCCATTATTAAGAAATGGAGAGAATATGGCACAACTGTGAATCTGTCTAGAACAGGCCGTCCTCAAAAACGGAGTATCCGGGCGTATAGGGCACTAGTCAGGGAGGCCACCAAGAGGCCTATGGCAACTCTAAAGGAGTTACAGTGTTCCACGGCTGAGCTGGGAGACACTGTGCATATGGCAACAATAGCCCGGGTGCTTCACAAAACTGGCCTTTATGGGAGAGTGGCAAAAAGAAAGCCATTGTTGAAAAGAACTCGCATCAAATCTCGGCTAGAGTTTCCCAGAAGGCATGTGGGAGACTCTGAGACCAAGTGGAAGAAGATTCTATGGCCTGATGAGACCAGAATAGAGCTTTTTGGCCTCAACGCTAAGCGCTATGTTTGCCACTGATCAACACAAGAAAAGTCCATAATGTCAAAGTGAAAAATAAAATCTACAAATTGTTCTAAATTAATTACAAATATAAAACAGAAAATAATTGATTGCATAAGTATTCACCCCCTTTGCTATGACACACCTAAATAAGCTCTGGTGCAACCAATTGTCTTTAGAAGTCACATAATTAGTTGAATGGAGTCCACCTGTGTGCAATTAAGGTGTTTCACATGATTTGAGGTTAAATACACCTGTCTCTGGGAGGTCCCACAGTTGGTTAGTACATTTCCTAACAAAAACTACATGATGAAGATGAAGGAACATTCAAAGCAAATCCGGAATAAGGTTCTTCAAAAGCACCAATCAGGGGTAGGATATAAGAACATTTCCAAGGCATTGAATATCCTCTCAGAGCACAGTAAAGTCCATTATTAAGAAATGGAGAGAATATGGCACAACTGTGAATCTGTCTAGAACAGGCCGTCCTCAAAAACGGAGTATCCGGGCATATAGGGCACTAGTCAGGGAGGCCACCAAGAGGCCTATGGCAACTCTAAAGGAGTTACAGTGTTCCACGGCTGAGCTGGGAGACACTGTGCATATGGCAACAATAGCCCGGGTGCTTCACAAAACTGGCCTTTATGGGAGAGTGGCAAAAAGAAAAAAACTCGCATCAAATCTCGGCTAGAGTTTCCCAGAAGGCATGTGGGAGACTCTGAGACCAAGTGGAAGAAGATTCTATGGTCTGATGAGACCAAAATAGAGCTTTTTGGCCTCAACGCTAAGCGCTATGTTTGCCACTGATCAACACAAGAAAAGTCCATAATGTCAAAGTGAAAAATAAAATCTACAAATTGTTCTAAATTAATTACAAATATAAAACAGAAAATAATTGATTGCATAAGTAATCACCCCCTTTGCTATGACACACCTAAATAAGCTCTGGTGCAACCAGTTGTCTTTAGAAGTCACATAATTAGTCGAATGGAGTCCACCTGTGTGCAATTAAGGTGTTTCACATGATTTCAGGTTAAATACACCTGTCTCTGGGAGGTCCCACAGTTGGTTAGTACATTTCCTAACAAAAACTACATCATGAAGATGAAGGAACATTCAAAGCAAATCCGGAATAAGGTTCTTCAAAAGCACCAATCAGGGGTAGGATATAAGAACATTTCCAAGGCATTGAATATCCTCTCAGAGCACAGTAAAGTCCATTATTAAGAAATGGAGAGAATATGGCACAACTGTGAATCTGTCTAGAACAGGCCGTCCTCAAAAACGGAGTATCCGGGCGTATAGGGCACTAGTCAGGGAGGCCACCAAGAGGCCTATGGCAACTCTGAAGGAGTTACAGTGTTCCACGGCTGAGCTGGGAGACACTGTGCATATGGCAACAATAGCCCGGGTGCTTCACAAAACTGGCCTTTATGGGAGAGTGGCAAAAAGAAAGCCATTGTTGAAAAAAACTTGCATCAAATCTCGGCTAGAGTTTCCCAGAAGGCATGTGGGAGACTCTGAGACCAAGTGGAAGAAGATTCTATGGTCCGATGAGACCAAAATAGAGCTTTTTGGCCTCAACGCTAAGCGCTATGTTTGCCACTGATCAACACAAGAAAAGTCCATAATGTCAAAGTGAAAAATAAAATCTACAAATTGTTCTAAATTAATTACAAATATAAAACAGAAAATAATTGATTGCATAAGTATTCACCCCCTTTGCTATGACACACCTAAATAAGCTCTGGTGCAACCAATTGTCTTTAGAAGTCACATAATTAGTTGAATGGAGTCCACCTGTGTGCAATTAAGGTGTTTCACATGATTTCAGGTTAAATACACCTGTCTCTGGGAGGTCCCACAGTTGGTTAGTACATTTCCTAACAAAAACTACATCATGAAGATGAAGGAACATTCAAAGCAAATCCGGAATAAGGTTCTTCAAAAGCACCAATCAGGGGTAGGATATAAGAACATTTCCAAGGCATTGAATATCCTCTCAGAGCACAGTAAAGTCCATTATTAAGAAATGGAGAGAATATGGCACAACTGTGAATCTGTCTAGAACAGGCCGTCCTCAAAAACGGAGTATCCGGGCGTATAGGGCACTAGTCAGGGAGGCCACCAAGAGGCCTATGGCAACTCTAAAGGAGTTACAGTGTTCCACGGCTGAGCTGGGAGACACTGTGCATATGGCAACAATAGCCCGGGTGCTTCACAAAACTGGCCTTTATGGGAGAGTGGCAAAAAGAAAGCCATTGTTGAAAAAAACTCGCATCAAATCTCGGCTAGAGTTTCCCAGAAGGCATGTGGGAGACTCTGAGACCAAGTGGAAGAAGATTCTATGGTCTGATGAGACCAAAATAGAGCTTTTTGGCCTCAACGCTAAGCGCTATGTTTGCCACTGATCAACACAAGAAAAGTCCATAATGTCAAAGTGAAAAATAAAATCTACAAATTGTTCTAAATTAATTACAAATATAAAACAGAAAATAATTGATTGCATAAGTATTCACCCCCTTTGCTATGACACACCTAAATAAGCTCTGGTGCAACCAGTTGTCTTTAGAAGTCACAAAATTAGTTGAATGGAGTCCACCTGTGTGCAATTAAGGTGTTTCACATGATTTCAGGTTAAATACACCTGTCTCTGGGAGGTCCCACAGTTGGTTAGTACATTTCCTAACAAAAACTACATGATGAAGATGAAGGAACATTCAAAGCAAATCCGGAATAAGGTTCTTCAAAAGCACCAATCAGGGGTAGGATATAAGAACATTTCCAAGGCATTGAATATCCTCTCAGAGCACAGTAAAGTCCATTATTAAGAAATGGAGAGAATATGGCACAACTGTGAATCTGTCTAGAACAGGCCGTCCTCAAAAACGGAGTATCCGGGCGTATAGGGCACTAGTCAGGGAGGCCACCAAGAGGCCTATGGCAACTCTAAAGGAGTTACAGTGTTCCACGGCTGAGCTGGGAGACACTGTGCATATGGCAACAATAGCCCGGGTGCTTCACAAAACTGGCCTTTATGGGAGAGTGGCAAAAAGAAAGCCATTGTTGAAAAGAACTCGCATCAAATCTCGGCTAGAGTTTCCCAGAAGGCATGTGGGAGACTCTGAGACCAAGTGGAAGAAGATTCTATGGTCTGATGAGACCAAAATAGAGCTTTTTGGCCTCAACGCTAAGCGTTATGTTTGCCACTGATCAACACAAGAAAAGTCCATAATGTCAAAGTGAAAAATAAAATCTACAAATTGTTCTAAATTAATTACAAATATAAAACAGAAAATAATTGATTGCATAAGTATTCACCCCCTTTGCTATGACACACCTAAATAAGCTCTGGTGCAACCAGTTGTCTTTAGAAGTCACATAATTAGTTTAATGGAGTCCACCTGTGTGCAATTAAGGTGTTTCACATGATTTCAGGTTAAATACACCTGTCTCTGGGAGGTCCCACAGTTGGTTAGTACATTTCCTAACAAAAACTACATCATGAAGATGAAGGAACATTCAAAGCAAATCCGGAATAAGGTTCTTCAAAAGCACCAATCAGGGGTAGGATATAAGAACATTTCCAAGGCATTGAATATCCTCTCAGACCACAGTAAAGTCCATTATTAAGAAATGGAGAGAATATGGCACAACTGTGAATCTGTCTAGAACAGGCCGTCCTCAAAAACGGAGTATCCGGGCGTATAGGGCACTAGTCAGGGAGGCCACCAAGAGGCCTATGGCAACTCTAAAGGAGTTACAGCGTTCCACGGCTGAGCTGGGAGACACTGTGCATATGGCAACAATAGCCCGGGTGCTTCACAAAACTGGCCTTTCTGGGAAAGTGGCAAAAAGAAAGCCATTGTAAAAAAACTCGCATCAAATCTCGGCTAGAGTTTCCCAGAAGGCATGTGGGAGACTCTGAGACCAAGTGGAAGAAGATTCTATGGTCTGATGAGACCAAAATAGAGCTTTTTGGCCTCAACGCTAAGCGCTATGTTTGCCACTGATCAACACAAGAAAAGTCCATAATGTCAAAGTGAAAAATAAAATCTACAAATTGTTCTAAATTAATTACAAATATAAAACAGAAAATAATTGATTGCATAAGTATTCACCCCCTTTGCTATGACACACCTAAATAAGCTCTGGTGCAACCAATTGTCTTTAGAAGTCACATAATTAGTTGAATGGAGTCCACCTGTGTGCAATTAAGGTGTTTCACATGATTTCAGGTTAAATACACCTGTCTCTGGGAGGTCCCACAGTTGTTTAGTACATTTCCTAACAAAAACTACATCATGAAGATGAAGGAACATTCAAAGCAAATCCGGAATAAGGTTCTTCAAAAGCACCAATCAGGGGTAGGATATAAGAACATTTCCAAGGCATTGAATATCCTCTCAGAGCACAGTAAAATCCATTATTAAGAAATGGAGAGAATATGGCACAACTGTGAATCTGTCTACAACAGGCCGTCCTCAAAAACGGAGTATCCGGGCGTATAGGGCACTAGTCAGGGAGGCCACCAAGAGGCCTATGGCAACTCTAAAGGATTTACAGTGTTCCACGGCTGAGCTGGGAGACACTGTGCATATGGCAACAATAGCCCGGGTGCTTCACAAAACTGGCCTTTATGGGAGAGTGGCAAAAAGAAAGCCATTGTTGAAAAAAACTCGCATCAAATCTCGGCTAGAGTTTCCCAGAAGGCATGTGGGAGACTCTGAGACCAAGTGGAAGAAGATTCTATGGTCTGATGAGACCAAAATAGAGCTTTTTGGCCTCAACACGAAGCGCTATGTTTGCCACTGATCAACACAAGAAAAGTCCATAATGTCAAAGTGAAAAATAAAATCTACAAATTGTTCTAAATTAATTACAAATCTAAAACAGAAAATAATTGATTGCATAAGTATTCACCCCCTTTGCTATGACACACCTAAATAAGCTCTGGTGCAACCAATTGTCTTTAGAAGTCAGATAATTAGTTGAATGGAGTCCACCTGTGTGCAATTAAGGTGTTTCATATGATTTCAGGTTAAATACACCTGTCTCTGGGAGGTCCCACAGTTGGTTAGCACATTTCCTAACAAAAACTACATCATGAAGATGAAGGAACATTCAAAGCAAATCCGGAATAAGGTTCTTCAAAAGCACCAATCAGGGGTAGGATATAAGAACATTTCCAAGGCATTGAATATCCTCTCAGAGCACAGTAAAGTCCATTATTAAGAAATGGAGAGAATATGGCACAACTGTGAATCTGTCTAGAACAGGCCGTCCTCCAAAACGGAGTATCCGGGCGTATAGGGCACTAGTCAGGGAGGCCACCAAGAGGCCTATGGCAACTCTAAAGGAGTTACAGTGTTCCACGGCTGAGCTGGGAGACACTGTGCATATGGCAACAATAGCCCGGGTGCTTCACAAAACTGGCCTTTATGGGAGAGTGGCAAAAAGAAAGCCATTGTTGAAAAAAACTCGCATCAAATCTCGGCTAGAGTTTCCCAGAAGGCATGTGGGAGACTCTGAGACCAAGTGGAAGAAGATTCTATGGTCTGATGAGACCAAAATAGAGCTTTTTGGCCTCAACGCTAAGCGCTATGTTTGCCACTGATCAACACAAGAAAAGTCCATAATGTCAAAGTGAAAAATAAAATCTACAAATTGTTCTAAATTAATTACAAATATAAAACAGAAAATAATTGATTGCATAAGTATTCACCCCCTTTGCTATGACACACCTAAATAAGCTCTGGTGCAGCCAATTGTCTTTAGAAGTCACATAATTAGTTGAATGGAGTCCACCTGTGTGCAATTAAGGTGTTTCACATGATTTCAGGTTAAATACACCAGTCTCTGGGAGGTCCCACAGTTGGTTAGTACATTTCCTAACAAAAACTACATCATGAAGATGAAGGAACATTCAAAGCAAATCCGGAATAAGGTTCTTCAAAAGCACCAATCAGGGGTAGGATATAAGAACATTTCCAAGGCATTGAATATCATCTCAGAGCACAGTAAAGTCCATTATTAAGAAATGGAGAGAATATGGCACAACTGTGAATCTGTCTAGAACAGGCCGTCCTCAAAAACGGAGTATCCGGGCGTATAGGGCACTAGTCAGGGAGGCCACCAAGAGGCCTATGGCAACTCTAAAGGATTTACAGTGTTCCACGGCTGAGCTGGGAGACACTGTGCATATGGCAACAATAGCCCGGGTGCTTCACAAAACTGGCCTTTATGGGAGAGTGGCAAAAAGAAAGCCATTGTTGAAAAAAACTCGCATCAAATCTCGGCTAGAGTTTCCCAGAAGGCATGTGGGAGACTCTGAGACCAAGTGGAAGAAGATTCTATGGTCTGATGAGACCAAAATAGAGCTTTTTGGCCTCAACACTAAGCGCTATGTTTGCCACTGATCAACACAAGAAAAGTCCATAATGTCAAAGTGAAAAATAAAATCTACAAATTGTTCTAAATTAATTACAAATCTAAAACAGAAAATAATTGATTGCATAAGTATTCACCCCCTTTGCTATGACACACCTAAATAAGCTCTGGTGCAACCAATTGTCTTTAGAAGTCAGATAATTAGTTGAATGGAGTCCACCTGTGTGCAATTAAGGTGTTTCATATGATTTCAGGTTAAATACACCTGTCTCTGGGAGGTCCCACAGTTGGTTAGCACATTTCCTAACAAAAACTACATCATGAAGATGAAGGAACATTCAAAGCAAATCCGGAATAAGGTTCTTCAAAAGCACCAATCAGGGGTAGGATATAAGAACATTTCCAAGGCATTGAATATCCTCTCAGAGCACAGTAAAGTCCATTATTAAGAAATGGAGAGAATATGGCACAACTGTGAATCTGTCTAGAACAGGCCGTCCTCCAAAACGGAGTATCCGGGCGTATAGGGCACTAGTCAGGGAGGCCACCAAGAGGCCTATGGCAACTCTAAAGGAGTTACAGTGTTCCACGGCTGAGCTGGGAGACACTGTGCATATGGCAACAATAGCCCGGGTGCTTCACAAAACTGGCCTTTATGGGAGAGTGGCAAAAAGAAAGCCATTGTTGAAAAAAACTCGCATCAAATCTCGGCTAGAGTTTCCCAGAAGGCATGTGGGAGACTCTGAGACCAAGTGGAAGAAGATTCTATGGTCTGATGAGACCAAAATAGAGCTTTTTGGCCTCAACGCTAAGCGCTATGTTTGCCACTGATCAACACAAGAAAAGTCCATAATGTCAAAGTGAAAAATAAAATCTACAAATTGTTCTAAATTAATTACAAATATAAAACAGAAAATAATTGATTGCATAAGTATTCACCCCCTTTGCTATGACACACCTAAATAAGCTCTGGTGCAGCCAATTGTCTTTAGAAGTCACATAATTAGTTGAATGGAGTCCACCTGTGTGCAATTAAGGTGTTTCACATGATTTCAGGTTAAATACACCTGTCTCTGGGAGGTCCCACAGTTGGTTAGTACATTTCCTAACAAAAACTACATCATGAAGATGAAGGAACATTCAAAGCAAATCCGGAATAAGGTTCTTCAAAAGCACCAATCAGGGGTAGGATATAAGAACATTTCCAAGGCATTGAATATCATCTCAGAGCACAGTAAAGTCCATTATTAAGAAATGGAGAGAATATGGCACAACTGTGAATCTGTCTAGAACAGGCCGTCCTCAAAAACGGAGTATCCGGGCGTATAGGGCACTAGTCAGGGAGGCCACCAAGAGGCCTATGGCAACTCTAAAGGAGTTACAGTGTTCCACAGCTGAGCTGGGAGACACTGTGCATATGGCAACAATAGCCCGGGTGCTTCACAAAACTGGCCTTTATGGGAGAGTTGCAAAAAGAAAGCCATTGTTGAAAAAAACTCGCATCAAATCTCGGCTAGAGTTTCCCAGAAGGCATGTGGGAGACTCTGAGACCAAGTGGAAGAAGATTCTATGGTCTGATGAGACCAAAATAGATCTTTTTGGCCTCAACACTTAGCGCTATGTTTGCCACTGATCAACACAAGAAAAGTCCATAATGTCAAAGTGAAAAATAAAATCTACAAATTGTTCTAAATTAATTACAAATATAAAACAGAAAATAATTGATTGCATAAGTATTCACCCCCTTTGCTATGACACACCTAAATAAGCTCTGGTGCAACCAATTGTCTTTAGAAGTCACATAATTAGTTGAATGGAGTCCACCTGTGTGCAATTAAGGTGTTTCACATGATTTCAGGTTAAATACACCTGTCTCTGGGAGGTCCCACAGTTGGTTAGTACATTTCCTAACAAAAACTACATCATGAAGATGAAGGAACATTCAAAGCAAATCCGGAATAAGGTTCTTCAAAAGCACCAATCAGGGGTAGGATATAAGAACATTTCCAAGGCATTGAATATCATCTCAGAGCACAGTAAAGTCCATTATTAAGAAATGGAGAGAATATGGCACAACTGTGAATCTGTCTAGAACAGGCCGTCCTCAAAAACGGAGTATCCGGGCGTATAGGGCACTAGTCAGGGAGGCCACCAAGAGGCCTATGGCAACTCTAAAGGAGTTACAGTGTTCCACAGCTGAGCTGGGAGACACTGTGCATATGGCAACAATAGCCCGGGTGCTTCACAAAACTGGCCTTTATGGGAGAGTGGCAAAAAGAAAGCCATTGTTGAAAAAAACTCGCATCAAATCTCGGCTAGAGTTTCCCAGAAGGCATGTGGGAGACTCTGAGACCAAGTGGAAGAAGATTCTATGGTCTGATGAGACCAAAATAGAGCTTTTTGGCCTCAACGCTAAGCGCTATGTTTGCCACTGATCAACACAAGAAAAGTCCATAATGTCAAAGTGAAAAATAAAATCTACAAATTGTTCTAAATTAATTACAAATATAAAACAGAAAATAATTGATTGCATAAGTATTCACCCCCTTTGCTATGACACACCTAAATAAGATCTGGTGCAACCAGTTGTCTTTAGAAGTCACATAATTAGTTGAATTGAGTCCACCTGTGTGCAATGAAGGTGTTTCACATGATTTCAGGTTAAATACACCTGTCTCTGGGAGGTCCCACAGTTGGTTAGTACATTTCCTAACAAAAACTACATCATGAAGATGAAGGAACATTCAAAGCAAATCCGGAATAAGGTTCTTCAAAAGCACCAATCAGGGGTAGGATATAAGAACATTTCCAAGGCATTGAATATCCTCTCACAGCACAGTAAAGTCCATTATTAAGCAACGGAGAGAATATGGCACAACTATGAATCTGTCTAGAACAGGCCATCGTCATAAATGGAGTATCCGGGCGTATAGGGCACTAGTCAGGGAGGCCACCAAGAGGCCTATGGCAACTCTAAAGGAGTTACAGTGTTCCACGGCTGAGCTGGGAGACACTGTGCATATGGCAACAATAGCCCGGGTGCTTCACAAAACTGGCCTTTCTGGGAAAGTGGCAAAAAGAAAGCCATTGTTGAAAAAAACTCGCATCAAATCTCGGCTAGAGTTTCCCAGAAGGCATGTGGGAGACTCTGAGACCAAGTGGAAGAAGATTCTATGGTCTGATGAGACCAAAATAGAGCTTTTTGGCCTCAACGCTAAGCGCTATGTTTGCCACTGATCAACACAAGAAAAGTCCATAATGTCAAAGTGAAAAATAAAATCTACAAATTGTTCTAAATTAATTACAAATATAAAACAGAAAATAATTGATTGCATAAGTATTCACCCCCTTTGCTATGACACACCTAAATAAGCTCTGGTGCAACCAGTTGTCTTTAGAAGTCACATAATTAGTTGAATGGAGTCCACCTGTGTGCAATTAAGGTGTTTCACATGATTTCAGGTTAAATACACCTGTCTCTGGGAGGTCCCACAGTTGGTTAGTACATTTCCTAACAAAAACTACATCATGAAGATGAAGGAACATTCAAAGCAAATCCGGAATAAGGTTCTTCAAAAGCACCAATCAGGGGTAGGATATAAGAACATTTCCAAGGCATTGAATATCATCTCAGAGCACAGTAAAGTCCATTATTAAGAAATGGAGAGAATATGGCACAACTGTGAATCTGTCTAGAACAGGCCGACCTCAAAAACTGAGTATCCGGGCGTATAGGGCACTAGTCAGGGAGGCCACCAAGAGGCCTATGGCAACTCTAAAGGAGTTACAGTGTTCCACGGCTGAGCTGGGAGACACTGTGCATATGGCAATAATAGCCCGGGTGCTTCATAAAACTGGCCTTTATGGGAGAGTGGCAAAAAGAAAGCCATTGTTGAAAAAAACTTGCATCAAATCTCGGCTAGAGTTTCCCAGAAGGCATGTGGGAGACTCTGAGACCAAGTGGAAGAAGATTCTATGGTCTGATGAGACCAAAATAGAGCTTTTTGGCCTCAACGCTAAGCGCTATGTTTGCCACTGATCAACACAAGAAAAGTCCATAATGTCAAAGTGAAAAATAAAATCTACAAATTGTTCTAAATTAATTACAAATATAAAACAGAAAATAATTGATTGCATAAGTATTCACCCCCTTTGCTATGACACACCTAAATAAGCTCTGGTGCAGCCAATTGTCTTTAGAAGTCACATAATTAGTTGAATGGAGTCCACCTGTGTGCAATTAAGGTGTTTCACATGATTTCAGGTTAAATACACCTGTCTCTGGGAGGTCCCACAGTTGGTTAGTACATTTCCTAACAAAAACTACATCATGAAGATGAAGGAACATTCAAAGCAAATCCGGAATAAGGTTCTTCAAAAGCACCAATCAGGGGTAGGATATAAGAACATTTCCAAGGCATTGAATATCCTCTCACAGCACAGTAAAGTCCATTATTAAGCAACGGAGAGAATATGGCACAACTGTGAATCTGTCTAGAACAGGCCATCCTCATAAACGGAGTATCCGGGCGTATAGGGCACTAGTCAGGGAGGCCACCAAGAGGCCTATGGCAACTCTAAAGGAGTTACAGTGTTCCACGGCTGAGCTGGGAGACACTGTGCATATGGCAACAATAGCCCGGGTGCTTCACAAAACTGGCCTTTATGGGAGAGTTGCAAAAAGAATGCCATTGTTGAAAAAAACTCGCATCAAATCTCGGCTAGAGTTTCCCAGAGGGCATGTGGGAGACTCTGAGACCAAGTGGAAGAAGATTCTATGGTCTGATGAGACCAAAATAGAGCTTTTTGGCCTCAACGCTAAGCGCTATGTTTGCCACTGATCAACACAAGAAAAGTCCATAATGTCAAAGTGAAAAATAAAATCTACAAATTGTTCTAAATTAATTACAAATATAAAACAGAAAATAATTGATTGCATAAGTATTCACCCCCTTTGCTATGACACACCTAAATAAGCTCTGGTGCAACCAGTTGTCTTTAGAAGTCACATAATTAGTTGAATGGAGTCCACCTGTGTGCAATTAAGGTGTTTCACATGATTTTAGGTTAAATACACCTGTCTCTGGGAGGTCCCACAGTTGGTTAGTACATTTCCTAACAAAAACTACATCATGAAGATGAAGGAACATTCAAAGCAAATCCGGAATAAGGTTCTTCAAAAGCACCAATCAGGGGTAGGATATAAGAACATTTCCAAGGCATTGAATATCATCTCAGAGCACAGTAAAGTCCATTATTAAGAAATGGAGAGAATATGGCACAACTGTGAATCTGTCTAGAACAGGCCGACCTCAAAAACTGAGTATCCGGGCGTATAGGGCACTAGTCAGGGAGGCCACCAAGAGGCCTATGGCAACTCTAAAGGAGTTACAGTGTTCCACGGCTGAGCTGGGAGACACTGTGCATATGGCAACAATAGCCCGGGAGCTTCACAAAACTGGCCTTTATGGGAGAGTGGCAAAAAGAAAGCCATTGTTGAAAAAAACTTGCATCAAATCTCGGCTAGAGTTTCCCAGAAGGCATGTGGGAGACTCTGAGACCAAGTGGAAGAAGATTCTATGGTCTGATGAGACCAAAATAGAGCTTTTTGGCCTCAACACTAAGCGCTATGTTTGCCACTGATCAACACAAGAAAAGTCCATAATGTCAAAGTGAAAAATAAAATCTACAAATTGTTCTAAATTAATTACAAATATAAAACAGAAAATAATTGATTGCATAAGTAACCACCCCCTTTGCTATGACACACCTAAATAAGCTCTGGTGCAACCAGTTGTCTTTAGAAGTCACATAATTAGTTGAATGGAGTCCACCTGTGTGCAATTAAGGTGTTTCACATGATTTCAGGTTAAATACACCTGTCTCTGGGAGGTCCCACAGTTGGTTAGTACATTTCCTAACAAAAACTACATCATGAAGATGAAGGAACATTCAAAGCAAATCCGGAATAAGGTTCTTCAAAAGCACCAATCAGGGGTAGGATATAAGAACATTTCCAAGGCATTGAATATCATCTCAGAGCACAGTAAAGTCCATTATTAAGAAATGGAGAGAATATGGCACAACTGTGAATCTGTCTAGAACAGGCCGTCCTCAAAAACGGAGTATCCGGGCGTATAGGGCAATAGTCAGGGAGGCCACCAAGAGGCCTATGGCAACTCTAAAGGAGTTACAGTGTTCCACGGCTGAGCTGGGAGACACTGTGCATATGGCAACAATAGCCCGGGTGCTTCACAAAACTGGCCTTTATGGGAGAGTGGCAAAAAGAAAGCCATTGTTGAAAAAAACTCGCATCAAATCTCGCCTAGAGTTTCCCAGAAGGCATGTGGGAGACTCTGAGACCAAGTGGAAGAAGATTCTATGGTCTGATGAGACCAAAATAGAGCTTTTTGGCCTCAACGCTAAGCGCTATGTTTGCCACTGATCAACACAAGAAAAGTCCATAATGTCAAAGTGAAAAATAAAATCTACAAATTGTTCTAAATTAATTACAAATATAAAACAGAAAATAATTGATTGCATAAGTATTCACCCCCTTTGCTATGACACACCTAAATAAGCTCTGGTGCAACCAGTTGTCTTTAGAAGTCA
This sequence comes from Acipenser ruthenus, assembly GCF_902713425.1. Classification (NCBI taxonomy): domain Eukaryota; kingdom Metazoa; phylum Chordata; class Actinopteri; order Acipenseriformes; family Acipenseridae; genus Acipenser; species Acipenser ruthenus. The sequence goes on from NW_026708575.1 coordinate 42,816, forward strand.
CATAATTAGTTGAATGGAGTCCACCTGTGTGCAATTAAGGTGTTTCACATGATTTCAGGTTAAATACACCTGTCTCTGGGAGGTCCCACAGTTGGTTAGTACATTTCCTAACAAAAACTACATGATGAAGATGAAGGAACATTCAAAGCAAATCCGGAATAAGGTTCTTCAAAAGCACCAATCAGGGGTAGGATATAAGAACATTTCCAAGGCATTGAATATCCTCTCAGAGCACAGTAAAGTCCATTATTAAGAAATGGAGAGAATATGGCACAACTGTGAATCTGTCTAGAACAGGCCGTCCTCAAAAACGGAGTATCCGGGCGTATAGGGCACTAGTCAGGGAGGCCACCAAAAGGCCTATGGCAACTCTAAAGGAGTTACAGTGTTCCACGGCTGAGCTGGGAGACACTGTGCATATGGCAACAATAGCCCGGGTGCTTCACAAAACTGGCCTTTATGGGAGAGTGGCAAAAAGAAAGCCATTGTTGAAAAAAACTCGCATCAAATCTCGGCTAGAGTTTCCCAGAAGGCATGTGGGAGACTCTGAGACCAAGTGGAAGAAGATTCTATGGTCTGATGAGACCAAAATAGAGCTTTTTGGCCTCAACGCTAAGCGCTATGTTTGCCACTGATCAACACAAGAAAAGTCCATAATGTCAAAGTGAAAAATAAAATCTACAAATTGTTCTAAATTAATTACAAATATAAAACAGAAAATAATTGATTGCATAAGTATTCACCCCCTTTGCTATGACACACCTAAGTAAGCTCTGGTGCAACCAATTGTCTTTAGAAGTCACATAATTAGTTGAATGGAGTCCACCTGTGTGCAATTAAGGTGTTTAACATGATTTCAGGTTAAATACACCTGTCTCTGGGAGGTCCCACAGTTGGTTAGTACATTTCCTAACAAAAACTACATCATGAAGATGAAGGAACATTCAAAGCAAATCCGGAATAAGGTTCTTCAAAAGCACCAATCAGGGGTAGGATATAAGAACATTTCCAAGGCATTGAATATCCTCTCAGACCACAGCAAAGTCCATTATTAAGAAATGGAGAGAAAATGGCACAACTGTGAATCTGTCTAGAACAGGCCGTCCTCAAAAACTGAGTATCCGGGCGAGAAGTGCACTAGTCAGGGAGGCCACCAAGAGGCCTATGGCAACTCTAAAGGAGTTACAGTGTTCCACGGCTGAGCTGGGAGACACTGTGCATATGGCAACAATAGCCCGGGTGCTTCACAAAACTGGCCTTTCTGGGAAAGTGGCAAAAAGAAAGCCATTGTTGAAAAGAACTCGCATCAAATCTCGGCTAGAGTTTCCCAGAAGGCATGTGGGAGACACTGAGACCAAGTGGAAGAAGATTCTATGGTCTGATGAGACCAAAATAGAGCTTTTTGCCCTCAACGCTAAGCGCTATGTTTCCCACTGATCAACACAAGAAAAGTCCATAATGTCAAAGTGAAAAATAAAATCTACAAATTGTTCTAAATTAATTACAAATATAAAACAGAAAATAATTGATTGCATAAGTATTCACCCCCTTTGCTATGACACACCTAAATAAGCTCTGGTGCAACCAGTTGTCTTTAGAAGTCACATAATTAGTTGAATGGAGTCCACCTGTGTGCAATTAAGGTGTTTCACATGATTTCAGGTTAAATAGACCTGTCTCTGGGAGGTCCCACAGTTGGTTAGTACATTTCCTAACAAAAACTACATCATGAAGATGAAGGAACATTCAAAGCAAATCCGGAATAAGGTTCTTCAAAAGCACCAATCAGGGGTAGGATATAAGAACATTTCCAAGGCATTGAATATCATCTCAGAGCACAGTAAAGTCCATTATTAAGAAATGGAGAGAATATGGCACAACTGTGAATCTGTCTAGAACAGGCCGACCTCAAAAACTGAGTATCCGGGCGTATAGGGCACTAGTCAGGGAGGCCACCAAGAGGCCTATGGCAACTCTAAAGGAGTTACAGTGTTCCACGGCTGAGCTGGGAGACACTGTGCATATGGCAACAATAGCCCGGGTGCTTCACAAAACTGGCCTTTATGGGAGAGTGGCAAAAAGAAAGCCATTGTTGAAAAAAACTCGCATCAAATCTCGGCTAGAGTTTCCCAGAAGGCATGTGGGAGACTCTGAGACCAAGTGGAAGAAGATTCTATGGTCTGATGAGACCAAAATAGAGCTTTTTGGCCTCAACGCTAAGCGCTATGTTTGCCACTGATCAACACAAGAAAAGTCCATAATGTCAAAGTGAAAAATAAAATCTACAAATTGTTCTAAATTAATTACAAATATAAAACAGAAAATAATTGATTGCATAAGTATTCACCCCCTTTGCTATTACACACCTAAATAAGCTCTGGTGCAACCAATTGTCTTTAGAAGTCACATAATTAGTTGAGTGGAGTCCACCTGTGTGCAATTAAGGTGTTTCACATGATTTCAGGTTAAATACACCTGTCTCTGGGAGGTCCCACAGTTGGTTAGTACATTTCCTAACAAAAACTACATCATGAAGATGAAGGAACATTCAAAGCAAATCCGGAATAAGGTTCTTCAAAAGCACCAATCAGGGGTAGGATATAAGAACATTTCCAAGGCATTGAATATCATCTCAGAGCACAGTAAAGTCCATTATTAAGAAATGGAGAGAATATGGCACAACTGTGAATCTGTCTAGAACAGGCCGTCCTCAAAAACGGAGTATCTGGGCGTATAGGGCACTAGTCAGGGAGGCCACCAAGAGGCCTATGGCAACTCTAAAGGAGTTACAGTGTTCCACAGCTGAGCTGGGAGACACTGTGCATATGGCAACAATAGCCCGGGTGCTTCACAAAACTGGTCTTTATGGGAGAGTGGCAAAAAGAAAGCCATTGTTGAAAAAAACTCGCATCAAATCTCGGCTAGAGTTTCCCAGAAGGCATGTGGGAGACTCTGAGACCAAGTGGAAGAAGAT